>NC_077223.1:18847753-18988167 GCF_024763615.1 Phlebotomus papatasi | reverse complement strand
ACATTTTTATTCCTGGGAAAGATATAACTTTTCCTGAAAACGCTTAACTGATTAAGTACCTCATGATTATACTTAATCACAGATAATTTTATTATCATACATTTTTATTTTTGATGCCATTCCAAGTTAGAAAAAGGTGTTTGCCTATGCCAAAATCCATGTTTTTTACGTCAATAAGTCAACTTCTATAAAATACCTATACTTAACGATTTTATTACTGGATTAATTTAGTAATTCTTTCACGATGAAGATGAATCAGGCGAAATAATTTCTGATGTCATTTATACATTAAAAATCAAAAAAAAAAAAAATTCAAGGATTTCTCTCGGGAATTTAGAAAACTTCCAAATACTGCCTGCAGTGAATCTTTATCAAAAATATCCCATCCAATTAGTAACAATTAAGCAGATATAAAAAATAAACTTGCATTGTTCAGCCGAAATAAAAAACTATAAAACTAATTTATAAAAGTCAAAGCGGCGTTCAATTCTTGATTAAAAGTCGTTAAAATAAGAAGATGTCACTTGTCTTTTCGTAAAAATCTCAATCAACTTTTATTGTCTTCACGCTCGATTAATTGAGAACAGAGTTATGGTGATCAATAAAAGACCTCTCCATGGGATCTTGTGGGGGATCCGTCGTCTTTTGAAGCCGTGGGAGAAATTGCGCTCATCGCAAAAAGACGACAAAGAGAGACGCCAATGAAAAACTATTTTTCCTGACGCCACACGATTCAATAAACTCATAAATTTTTTTTCTTCTTCTTCTAAAACATCTTTACACTCTGCTAGTCTCTCCCTCCCTATTTGCCGGGGAAGTCAATTGAAGGCGATTAATTGTGATTTTTATTGGTGTTCGTTCTGGCAAACACTTCCATTCACAGTGATTAATGGGTGTTCCTATTTGGGGAGAATCTCAGATACTTGGACCAAGTGATATCTAAAGAATTTTTTTTTCTCCAATTCTAAAATCATTAAATTGGCCAGATATTGAGATGAAGAGAACTAAATTTATGGGGTGATGGGAAATTTTAAGGAATAATCAGGAAGAAACCAGAAAGATCGAACATAAAGATCTGCCTATACTATTACTGTATTGAGTTAATTATCAAGATGAAGCTAAATGTTCAATTGGAATTTAGCACAAAATTTAGAGTTCAATCATTACACTAATTAGGCAGGTTATTTAAAAGAAAATCCATTTTAAAATAAGAAATGTATGGTTTTCAATAAGTTATAAATAACTCTTTAAGAACTCTGATTCTAATAAATTATTTGTTTTATTTCTTTAGCGTGTTTGAATGTGAAACTTTTACCTTCACTTGGATGATTGGGGCTGTTGGGATGAAATTTGGTTTTAGCAATGTTTTTAACAACCCGGATCTTTCTCTACTCTCTGTTCTTCCCTGGGAATCCTTATTAAACAATAATGCAAAATGTTTATAATTTTTCTAATAACCCGGCTAACATGTTAAGTATATATTAAGCACTTAATAAGTTGTTAACTCAATGATTAAGAAGTTATGGAACATTCGTCTACCTCTAAATATATCACAAACTGTTGTGCCATGATTCTGCCAAAACCCTAAGACCTAAGTACTTAATTAAGAACTTTGTAAAATGTTTTAATTAAGTTGTTTGTATTAAGGGCATGACGTGCACTTTCACAAGTACTTAATTAAGGGTCTTTAATTAAGTATTTTAGGTGTGATTCCTTCTAATTACACCTATTTTTTATGCAGTTACTTGGCGGTTATAAATATTTTTTAATAGGGTAACGTGTTGTATTTCGGGACACTTTTTAGTACTTTCAAGTTTAAAACAGCTTGATGACTTCTCAAATATTTTTTTTCTTTGTTGATACAAATATTTATGTTCCTTATGCTATCCAGAATAATGCCCAACGCACAATAACTTTTGTTTTGGAAACATGTTATTGACATTTCAATGAGAGTGAGCAAGATTCTAGATCTAGTCATCTTGCTCACTCTTATATAAAATTTTGAAAACATGTTTACAAACAAAAGTTATTGTGCGCTAGTCATAAGATTCTTATCGAAAAATGTTGAAAAATGCATCATTTTTTTATACAAAATAGCAAAAAATGTAAAAAATGTTGGGTATTTCGGGACAGAGTAAAGTCGCTATTATGCAAATAAATTTCACCGAGCCTGATTACTTACGTTTAAGTAGAAGTTCTAAACGTCACTCTTTCATAAAAATGTTTATCTGATACGTAAAGAGCTTAGTATTTCATATAGGACTTTAAAATAATTAGAAAACAAATATTTATAGGATTTTTGATGTGTCCCAAAATATTCATATTATGTCCCGAAAAGCACCTTGTCCAGAAATACCACACGTTATATCTTATATTTTATATTTCTCAAAAGTTTCATAAAAGTTCTTTAAATAGTGAAGAGTTTACTCTGTTAGTCTGTTCTGGACAGACACTGTCCCGAACAAGGTCTTCTGTAAAAAAAATCCAATTAGAATTAGAAAACACAAATTAAAAATCTGTTAAAGTTAAACTTTAAAGCACAAGTTTATGAGGTTTTTTAGGCACCTTAAGACCCTAATAGACTTAAACTGAGCCTCGAGAATATTAAACCTATAACATTTGGCACTAAAGGAAATTTATTCAAAATACTTCTAATCGATGATCCTAAGCCCTCAGTGTATTTATGACAGATTAGACAGATCTGCTATCAAATTTTATAAGCTAAAGTATTACGACGAGGATCAGCCTCAGTCTTTCTAGATTATGCGTTGGTGAGGCTAAAGGGAAGTTTTTATAGAATATTATCCTCTTGTTTACGATTTATGCTCAAGGAAAGACAGTTGAAAGCAGGACAGAAAAGATTTAGCCTAATTTAGAGGTTACATGTTTTGTAGTTTACTTTTTTATTAATTAATTTTCACTTTGTAGACCTCAATTCTGGGACCAAGATCAAGATCAAAAATTTCAAGGTATCAAGTATTTCCAAGATCAAAATTTCATGTAGTAAGGTGCGGTAACCGGATCGTTTTCCGTAGATTGCTACTTAAACGCTTGTTTTTGGACTGATTAAATTCTTTTTTACTTCTACTAAATCCATAGAATTATTCACTATTTCATTGAGAAACATAATATAAAAAAATTATTAAAAATATTAAAGAAATGCGCCCATTTTAGAGCAAAATGTAAACAGCCACAAATTCACTAATTTCTTTATAAAATATTATTATTTTATGAAAATCTATTTACTCACCTTGTAGGAGAATTCTTGCACTTCACTTTTAATTAAACCTTTGGATTTAAAATATTTTTTTCACAAGGAAAAAATAATAAATGTTGTCAATCAACCAGCTGTCATTAGCGAAAATATCACTGCTAGAAAATTTTTAGTGAAGAACCCAGCTGGCACAAGATTGAAATGAGTCGATTACACTCACTTATTTAATGGATAAAAATATTATTTTTGCTTTTTCTCAAACTTGAATAGTTATTTTATGTTACTGTAGTGACTATATTACGGAAATAAATATAAAAATATTATTTTAAGTGGATTTTATCTAGTTAGCGTAGTCCTAATGATCCACATAGCGAAGCGCCCGGATTAGCGCACTTGACAGTATTCTGACGCGAAGCATTTATGGTACTTAAATTGTTTTAGCTAAGAACCAAGATTTCAAGATTTTTCAAAATTAACGTAACATCATTTCTGACAAAGATGTTCATTTCTCTGCTGAATTTGTTGAAACTTCATTATACAAATTAGGAAAATTAGGTTGTATTAAATAATATATGAGAGGACATAATCGGGAATACAGGAAGTGCAGTCCCAAAAAATACTTAATAAGTACTTACTAAGGCGTTACTAAGCACTTATTATATACTTAATATTAAGGACTTATTGTACACTTGGGAAAAGCTTTTATTTAAGAATGAAACAGTGTCTTTAATTCATTGCGTTACTAATACCTTACCTTGTGTTAACCAGGAGAAAAATAAAGCTAAAAGAATTTTTTGCGATGTCTTTTGCAAAAGAGTTTGCTAACTTATAGTTACAATAAGACTTAATTTATTTTTACAAACTTTTGTATACCCTGATTGTATCCTGAATATCCTGAATATTTTTTTCTTATACAAAAGCATATTAAATTTGATTATTTCAGACTTTTAATGACTTTTATTTTTTGATTTTTTTCTGATGCTCAACTATTTTATTATAAAAAGAATTACTTGCCCTTTTTATTAAGAAAGAGTGAAGAAATTCAAGCAACCTAAGTATGTTTTTTTCATATTTCCCATTGTTCTTTCATTATTCCCATTCCAAAATTTTATGTTTTTGAATTTCGAAGGTAATTTATAACTGAAACTGCCCTATTTTTCTCTATTCTCGTGATTCAGGTGATATTTTATTTAAATTGGCAAAATTGATCAGAAACATCCAGTTTTTCTTTTTAATCTTTTTAATAAAAAGAACATTAAAATTATTCCTTTGCAGAATCAGCGAAGGTCGGACGTTTTAGTGGCGAGGACGAAGCGCCTGGGAGGCGTATAATTTATGTGAAAAATGATGTGTAAATTGTGTGTGTTTCTGGTAAATGCGAAGAAGTGAATGGATGAGGCAGTGGAGGACCCTAGATTGGATTCTAGTGGTCCTCCTTGTGATTCACGCAGCGAGAATCTCTCTGGGTGCCGCAATAGCCACCAACCTGGATACATCTCCAGGTACCGATGAGCTCATTGCTCGGCGCACCCTTGACTACACAATCTTCACCGTGCGCGACCGAATGCCCAAGATCTGGCGTCTCTTGCTTCAGAATACGTCTGTGCAGGAGTCACCATCTGTTATGCAGAATCTCCTCCGGGAGCGCCATCAGACGCGTGAAGTGTTTGTGTTTGGGGACTCAGGGGCTGGCAGTGGGACCATTCTGTCGCGTACGTATCGAAGTGTGGCTGAACGGCGTCGGAGACGACGTCCCGGTGATCCTCAGGCCTTGTCTGTGCTGGAACGCAATCAGAGATCGGCCAATTTGTCGTACGCGATGGGATCAGCCAGAAAAATTCAGCTGTACATCAGGAATCGGTGTCTGCAGCTCTTGCCAGATGGAACAGTCAACGGGACACACAATATCTACAGCGACTACAGTAAGTACCAGACAAAAATAAATAAATCCAGCAACTAAGTAAGAAAACATCTTCATGTTCTTAACAAAAAAATAATGGTGATGGGAAATTCGCAGAATGCTCGAATTTACGAATTTCAGCACTTCTAAAATTTCTTCATTGTTTTTGAATAGGACTATTAAATTTGTAATATAAATGCAATTACCAATACTTTAAATATTTATTAGTAAAAATAGAATTGTTTACACTCGTTCTAATTTTAAGACTTTTTTAAAACGAAAAAAAATATTGAATAAATTTGTTGAGATCTGAACCTTCTAGTGAAGTTTGAAAAATGGATATTTTAGAAGGCTCTGACCTTTGACCTTGAAATACTGTTTTACAAAAAAAAGAATAAAGGTTTTTGGTTTTCAAAATATGCCAGAAAACGGTGCCGACCAAAATCCTGAAGGCCAAAATCCCGAAAGCTAAAATTCCAAACGCCAAAGTTCCGAATGTCAATTTTTCATAAGTCAAAATCTTAAAAGTTAAAATTTTGATTCCAAAATTCCGAAGGCCAAATTCCCGAATCTGTTGAAATCCCGCATGGGTCAAAATTCAGAAAAGCCGAAATCCCGAAAATCAAAATTCCGAAAAGCTAAAATCCTGAATAGGTCAAAATCCCAAATAGGCAAAATCCCAAAAAAACCAAAATCTTGAAAACAAAAATCTCAAAAAGCCAAAATCCCAAATGGGTCAAAATCCTGAATAACCAAAATCCCGAAAGCCAAAATATTGAATATTAGGATCCCAAATGCCGAAATCCCAAATGGGCCAAAATCCCAAATAACCAAAATCCCGAAAATTAAAATTCCAAAAAGCCAAAATCCCGAATGCCAAAATCCCAAATGGATCAAAATCCCGAATAACCAAAATCCCGAAAGCCAAAATATTGAATATTAGGATTCCGAATGCCGAAATCACAAATGGGCCAAAATCCCAAATAACCAAAATCCCGATAAAATTCCAAAAAGCCAAAATCCCGAATGCCAAAATCCCAAATGGATCAAAATCCCGAATAACCAAAATCCCGAAAACCAAAATCCCAAAAAGACAATATCCCGATTGCCAAAATCCCAAATGGGTCTAAATCCCGAATAACCAAAATTCCGAAAGCAAAAATAATGAATATGAAGATCCCAAAAGTCAAAATCCCAAAGAGCCAAAATCCCGAAAGCCAAAATCTCTAAATCCAAAATCCCGAAAACCAAAATCTTAAAAGCCAAAATCCCGAAAAGTAAAAATTTCGAAAGCCATAATTCCGAAGGTCAAAATTTCGAATCGTCAAATCCCGAATAGCCAATATCCTAAATGGTAAAAATCTTGAAACTGACGATAATTACCGAGGATAATGGGAAGAATAATTTCCTAAAACATAAAAAATCCTCCTTGACTCCAATAATCACGAGTGCAATTGTAGGAGCAGCTTTGACACTTTAAAGAATTCGGGAATTTGGCGTTCCGGGTTTTGGATTTCGGGATTTTGACCGGGATTTACCCAAAAACATGGTTTTATAGGGTTGGGAACGGATGTATACAGTCATCTAAGACCGAAACTCGATATATCTTACTGTTTGGTCTATAGACCGTTTAAAATATATTTAAAAAAAGCGTTTCACTTATATTCGAAAAATATATAAAACACGGATTTGGATGGAAGAGAGAAAATATTTTTTCAAGAATTCTGACTTATTAGGGATCACTGAATATTTAGGAAATTTATAATTTTAATCTTCTAAGTAACAAAATATCATTCTTTAAAAATACGAATCAATGAATTATAATACTCTTTCTCTTAAGTTCGAGCAATAAAAAAGAAAAACTTTCCGTGAAACACGAGAATTCTCGCGACTTATGCAATGTAGTACATGTGGAGCAAAAATTCTCTATTTCACCACCTTTTTGCACAAAAAAAAAAGAAGACGCGCTCAATGTTCTGCTCCTCACCATCCCCTGAACCCATTTGCTGGCAGCCAGCCGGCAAGAGAGAGGAACAAGTGATGGAGGAGGATAAATAAAAGAAGAGACCCCCTTCGGAACATTCCACGTGAGACAGTTGCAGAAGATGCTATTTTGAGACACATTTTTACACCCTCATGTCTGCATATGCATAAATCTTCTGAGAAAACATAAATGGCATTTGTTATGTGAGACAAGGGGCATCTGTTCTCCAAGTTCGGTGTACATTTTAGCATCTAAAATGTACCCAACGACAAATCTATTATGATTTTTTTTTGGCATGAAAGGAGTCATTCAAATTTGATCTTTTGCTGTTCAAGAACAAACTGTTTAAATATGTTTCATTTAGAATAAATATTAGGGATCACGAAAAGTAAATTTGCACAATTTTTTTTCTCACGAAAATGAAAGTTAAGATGTTTTGTAACGACATTTAAGCTGAGATATCTTCCACAAAACAGTTCAACATTTTTGTTTTTTGGAGGAAAGAGTGAAATTATCTTTTTAAATAAAGGTCTTGTAGTTTCTCTTGAAGTAATTTCATTAGAGAAATAATAAATCATAGTGGCAAAATTAAAGCTTGCTAAGGACTTATAGGCTTAATTCTTAGAGTTGAACGAACGGCTCTGGTTCATTTGTGCTCCTTCCAAAGCAAACATGGGATATACTTTATCTATGACCACGTTTACATGCTCAATATTAGACTAAATCTGCTTCAAAATTGAAACTACTTCAATCTATTTATACACTGAGAGAAATCCGAAAAAGTTAAAATAACATTCCGAAAATGTTAATTTTACCCTGCAGTATTGATCCAAAATCGGTGTAAATATATTTCTGTTTTTAGGTGTATTGGGGGTTAAAGTTACCCCTTTTCATGTTAATTTTACTCTTAAAAAGGTGTAAAATTAACATAAAAAAATGTTAATATATTTTTACACCTAATAAAGTGTTAAAGTTATGAGGAAAATAAGTTAAACGCACCCTCTTTTTTTCTGTGTATGCATTTGGTCAATTCTGTCTCAGAACGCTAGAAAAATTCTTGATGGCCTAAAATGGATTTGCACCAGAGAGATTTGCATCGTAAGGCGAGTATTTTATCATTTGGTCCAGGGGAGCTCTGAAAAATGCGACCGGTTTTAGTGTAAATATTTTCCTGTTTTCGTACACATTTCACGAGATATCTTCAAAACTACGTAGGTTGGCAATTTGGGGTTTTCGGTTGCCTCATTACTATTAAATTGGCTTTTATTTTGTATTAGTATTTTTTGCTAATTAATTCTACAATGACAGAAAACAGTTAATAAACTCAAAAGTTTTTTCGGCACGCTAGAAACATATGGGAAAAATAGGAAATGTCATGCCCCTGATTTGATCAATGGAGTTCCTTAAAACTTATTGTACTTACTGATTTACTAATTGACTAAATTGATTCATAAATCATAAAAGCATTTTAAAATCGAAAATCGGTAAAAAGTGTGAATTTTAGAATCTTTTGGCATGAGTTATAAACATACAGATAAATAAAAAAATTGTAAATACGAGAAAGATAAGTCATTCACTATAATCCATTGTTTTTCGCGTTTTTTTTTTTGAACAAAAAAAGAAAAACTACCAAGCTTCTTAAAATATTATCACAAAAAATGGTTAAGTATTGAGGAATTCACTTGAGCATGTAATTGTGTAGGTCGCAATTTTTGTATCACAAGAAAAAAATCCAGAAAAAATATTAATTTTCATAAGCGCATTTCATAAACCAAGAAAAATCGGACGAATCGGTATTTTTTTTTATAAGTGTATCTGCAAAAATACTCGGAATTATCTTTCAATATTTTTGTAGTATATTCTTAGGACGTTTAACTATAGAAGTCTTAGGAAGTTTATCTAGAGCACTCGTCTAGTTAACGAGAGGTCTCCAGTTCGATTCTGGGTGGAGGCAGGAATTTTTCCTATCTCCACTGAGAAAAAACTGGATGATTTGATTGTCATTTGCTCTGATTGACGATTTCTCAGTACATAAATACAATTAACATTGAACTAAAGTTCGTAAAATTCTCACAATTTATCTATCGATTTTAGCAATAAAAATTAAATCAATTTTTTGACTTGTAATTCAGGAAACCCCCTTAAAACGCTGTTTATGAATAGATCACACTTTTCCCAGAAGTAAAAACCTTCATTACGCTTTGTAAAAAAAAAATTTTAAGTGAATTAATAATGTAAATAAATTAGGGAATTTATTTACACTCACTGGATTCAGCGACAATCTTGGGATAGTTCTTCCCTGCTAAATCTTCTACTGTTGCCCCTATTTCCCAGGTAAATTCTGATTCAATTCACAAAACAAGATTTTGCAGCACAGCGAAGTTGTAAGGCAATTTAATTAAATCTCAATGAAGCTTTACAATTAAAAACCTGGCCTTAAGTACAAACTTGGTCCAAATTCCAAATGAATTTAAAATTATTTAAATGTGAAAAGATTATGACTTCCAGGAGATTTTGGCACAAAAATTAAAAAAAAAAACTATTTATACAGTAAATTTTCTAAACGCTCTTATTGTATTTCTAATATTTATGATTTCAACCAATTTTATTCACTTTGAATGAAATGCAAAAAAGATTCTCGAGCCTAAATTTTAGTTATCAAACTTACAAGTGTTTCTAGGAAAAAAGTTAAAGATCTATTGTGAATAAAAATACTCTTTAATAATAAAGAAAAATCGTCTTTCAAGTATCGGTTAAATATCGATCAAAAGCACCAAAGTTATCAAGAATTCTTTGATCAAGATTCCTGTAGACCCAATAATTTTGCTGAAGTTCAAAGTACAGCATTTCTTGTGAAAATCTCTCACGTGAATGGAAATTTTGAGCTATTGAAGAAATAAAACGCTACTGATTATGAGCTATTGAAGAATTAAAAACAAAAATCATATTTCTCAATAATATTAATAAATTACATTTTCAACTTTGTCTTTGTGGGAGAAAACATTGAAAGTCTCTCATCAGTGGAATTTGCACTTTATTTGTTCAATAATCATGGAATTTTCAGTGGCAATTTCACTCAATTTAATTTTATGATTCCTCAGAAACCACCAAATTCCTTAAAAGATTATTTTTTCAAGACAATTTGCGTCAATTGATTTTGTGGTGTATGGTGTACGACATCTGATTCATCTCGAATCTCCCTTGTTTTCGACATTTTTAATTCTTATGAAATTGAGATGCAAATTTGTTAAATTCAAAGTCACGATGAAAGGATCATTATCAGATGAGATGTCTAGAGTCTAGAGAACTTTTTTTCTTGTAAATCCAAAGGGGGATTTTTGCAAAGAATGAACAAGATCTTCTCAATTGACCAGCAAAGGAGTAGATGAATTTATTAGTCATCTGAATTGTGGTGACAATCAAAAAGTGATTTGTTTTATTAATTTATCTCATCTGCACGGGTCACACAAATTTGAATTTGGTCATCAAACAGCAAAGAAAAGAGGAAATTGATTGATTCTGAGTGCGTGTTGTTTTGCTTGTCGTCTTTTTGGTGCGGCAAGAAAAAGGTGACGAAAGAAAAAGGTCAAATTCAGCATAGAGATCACTCATAAAAAATCCATTAAGATAGATATGTTGCTTTTTTTTAATTTCATTCGGGGAAATGTACATAAAGAGAGATATATTTTTATTGAATACTATAAATTACTTTTCATATCCAAGTGAAAATTTGGGTTTGGAAGATGATACTAGGGGAGGGTGAGGCAGTTGCAATATTCCCATTTTTTTTATCTCTTTGAAAGGGATGAGATAAAATCATTATTGGAAAAATACAGACGTTAGATGTATCATAAAAATCAGATAGATAAACTCCTTTTGGGAGTGTCAGGATTTATCCCTTGAAGACAAGAAAATATGAATATTTTTTGGCAAATTTTCTTTTCTTAGACAATCTCTGAATCTTGAAAGAAGAAACATCCATACACTGAAAAGAAATTTATCTCGAAAAAAAATCTAAATAAAAAAGGTGGCAAAGCGTTTCATGCTTTGCGGAACACTCGAACTCATAACGTAAATGCTATACAGTAGACTCTCACTCAATCGGCTCTTTTTCAATCGGGCGACAAATTTTGTTGACAATTTTCACGTTTAATTATGGAGCTAATTCGCTCAAATTCGCTGTAGTTCTTCCTATTTTATCGTAATTCTTTATAATTGAATGCTTTTTGTGGAATTTACAAAGGCTTTGACGCTCAATTCTATCGCTAAACCGGATCACATTTTACCCCATATTCCCGATTGAGAGAGAGTCTACTGTAACTCTAAGGTACTTTTACATAATTTACCATTTACCCGTTTTTAACCGATTTGAACCAAGAAAAAAAACTAGGAGTAATATAATTGATTTTCAGACAAAAATTGTCTATCGGTTCATATAACCGGTTTTTAGCCGATTGGAACCGGTTCAGTTTTGTCGAAATTCCAAGACCTGTCTATCAAGCCCAAACATGATAAAATTCAGTTGAGAAACACTCTCTTTACAGCCATTTTAACATGTGAACTTGAAAAAATAGTATTAGAAATGTTTAAACGGTTTTTACGTATATGGATACGAACGGATTACGGATATGAACGACCCCTTAGGGGTTAGGGAGTCTAAATATATAACTAAAAATCGACGGATTATATCTAATGTAATGTAAGACAAATATCGGTTCACTGCTAAATTGTAACTGAAAAAAAAATTATTTTTGAAGCTTAACGCGTCTCCTCCCTTAGGGGCACCGCCCTCTAGCGAGATATTGCAGATGTTTGGAACCTTATAACGCTAAAAAGGAATAACTTATATCTATATAACAACTTAAGGCTTGAAAACTACCGCTAAAAATAGAAATTGAATGAGACGTGTGCAATCAAAATAAGCTTTCAGTATTTAGAATTTCGTTGCTTTAATCAGAAATTGTCGTAACTTACTCGTCATCTAAATTAGTAATTCTTACTGCGTTATCACACTTGCACATTAAAATTTTAATATGATTCACATTAATTGTCACTTGTGAGCGTCCAAATATGTTATTTGTGTCTTTGAGTCACTTAATATTTGGGGTTTTCCTATTTATTGATAAAGAAGTGGACTTGGCCTGCAAAAATAAGTTTAAATTTACCTAAAGCATAAATATTTTTCACATTAAAAAATTAAAGAGAAAATCGCATTAATTTTTTACATTAATGCTATAAATCAATTTATATCAAATTTTGCGGGTCAAGTCTACCTTTTTATCAACAAATAGATTAAATTTTGAATATAAAATGATTCAAACACACAAATTACACATTTGGACTCTCACCAGCGACAATTAATGTGAATCATATTAAAATTTTAATGTGCAAGTCTGATAACGCAGTTAGTCTATGTCCAGGGGCCATGAGGTTGTACAGGTGGGTACGCTTTGAGACACAATGGATTGAATGTGTTGGCGTTGAATATAAATGAAAGTGGGGGAGTTTTGAAACTGGGCATTTTTCTCCTATTTTTAAATGAAATTGAGCCTTATCATGATGTAATTTAGTTTCGCAATTGGTTTGCTGAGCTACGTTATATCATAATAAGATCCACTTTCATTTAAAAATATGAGAAAAAAGGAAAAAAAAAGAATTTTAAAGCTGTCCCATTTCAAAGGTGCCCCACTTCCCCTCATGCAATTTTTCTACGTGGATTTGGGGATTTATGGGTCCCGTTTCCGATAACGTCACTCAAGGCGGACTCCTCTACTTGTATTGTTGTTCCGGGACCTGAGACGGCTAAATCCACTTCCTGAGGCCCAGAACTCGAAGCCTGATGCTCACCCTTGCGTGGTTCCCCAAGAATATCGCTCTCCCTACGAATGCTCTGTTTTCGATTTACTTCTAGTGAGGAGAATTAACTCGTGAAAATTATGACCGTTACACTTTTATAGAACAACTGATTTCTACACTATATTGTTAAAAAAAATTGCTGATATAGATGATGAGAAAGTTACGACAATTGCTTATGCAAATGATCGATAGTAAATATGAATTTTATTACAATAATAATTTTTCAGAATGTCCTAATACAACAGATTTTAAACTTTAAAGACTTTTGAGACATTTTTTAGCGAGCAAACTCTACAGTATATACACAGAAAAAAATATTTTGTAAAAATGTTCGTAAATGTTTGTGAATTCCTATGGGGGTGTTACGAAATGCTCGTAAATTGTATAACCCACAAACAAGTTCGTAAAAATTTGTACTTTTTCACAAACATTGATCACTTGACGAGCATTTTTTGTACTTTTACAAACATTTGTTCGTAAATCTTCGTAAACACACAAAAAATGTTCGTAAAATTTTGTCATTGCTTCGTAAATGTTCGTAAAATGTTCGTCAGGCAAACAAAAATTTACGAACAAATGACAAAATTCTACGGATATTTTTTGTGTGTTTACGAACAAAAGTTCGTAAAAGTACAAAAAATGCTCGTCAAGTGATCATGATCATGTTACAATGTTTGTAAAAAAGTACAAACTCTTACAAAATTGTTTGTGTTTTATACGATTTACGAACATTTTGTAACTCCCCCATAGGAATTCACAAACATTTACGAACATTTTTACAAATTTTTTTTTCTGTGTAGGGAAATCAAGAAAATTGTAACAGTATAAACACTAAACGCATTTACACTATTCCAAGTTTCAAATGCATTCCACTTCAAAATTCATATGCAAAACTGCCCCACTGTTCGCTATATTCTCGGAATTTAGATGTATTTTATCCCTTACGGGATTTGTGCACGAGATACGCGCGAGTTTTTCCCATTTTCGGCCAATGCGTGTTGTTTGCGCGGGAAAATACTTTCCGTGAGATTAATTGGGAAACGTGTCTCTACTCTGAGTTGCTACACAGAACGCGTGACCGCTGATTGGTGATGAAAATGTACAAAGGCATATGGAGAGACGTATGATTGATGCTTTCTCCCCAATCGACTGATGATGAAAATATATCACATGAAATTTGACTAACATATACTCGGTAGATTCGTGATTCGAGACAGGTACGCTTTTTGACCTCTTCGACTGTGAGACTGAGACGACGTGTGAGTTGACATGCTCTAAAAGACTCCAACAACGTAAGAGTGAGCGAGTGTGACAAACAATTAGATTGAGGAGTCTCTCCAGCTGGCAACCTTATCAGAAATTCCACTTTTTTTCACCAGAGAATCTTGCGATTTCGTCATTGTGAAGAATTAGGCGATTGTATGAATGATTTTTATGCGGTATGCCCAAAGATTGACTCATAGTTAAATATTTGTTTGCTTTTTATGGGTTTCTTCTCTTCCCTGGTCTCTCCTGGGTTTCTGTCACGGAAGCACAAAGTGCAATTTGCTAAAAAAATCCTACGCAACACTAACCGGTCTCCATGTATCTTAAAATTTGCCATAAATCAAAGAATTAGTCTTTGATAAGGCAATAAAAGATACATTTCAAGATGTTCTACTTCATGTTTCATCAATTCTATGGATGTTAACCCTTTACGAAGATAATATTTATCGCATTTTTTTAAAGTTTATCTTTACAACGTAAAATTATTAATTTTATGTATAGAGAAGGGTGGGGCACTTTCATACAGTTGAACTTTTCTTCTGAAGTTGTTTGCTTGGTTAGTTTCTCGTGGGTATTGATCGTTTAAGAATATACAACACAATTTCTAGATAAATAAATTGTCCTAAAAATGTGTAATTTCGCAAAAATGTAATGTCTGAAACTACACCACCTTCTCCTAACAGATTATTCAATTAAGGAATTTTTTTTCTTAATAATATGAAGTGAGTTTAAATGAGAAAGATTTCAAAGAACTTCAGCTAAAAGCTCGAAAAATTTGCTTAAGGCCTTTAGAAAACTGATTTTTTATCGTAATAAATTTCTTGATACCATGAACACCATGAAAAACATCGTCAAGTAAAACAAAAAGTTCTTTATTAATTGAAGAAGTCTTAATATAAATTTGAGTTTAAATGGTTTAAGTTTAAACAATAAAATCCCATAAGTATAACCGAAAAAATACAGAAAATTTCCTTTGATGAAAATAAGCTACAGTAGAGAGAAGTGAAAATTATTGTGAAATTTAAAAATATATCTGATACATTTAGCAAAAATGTGATCTTATGAAATGTATCATAATAAATTGTTAAAGAAGGTATTTCCACTCTTTACGCATTCAGAATTGCAGAAGGAAATAATCAACTACACACCTCGTAATTTTCATAGTATCATCAGCTTACTGGTTTTGAATAGGATCTTAGATTAAAGAGATAAAGTTCAGGACATTAGAGGTTTATAGCATTGCCGCTAGGGGCGTTGAAATCAAATTTGGTCGCATGAAACTACCCCATTCTCTGATGAAGCTAACAAATCACATTTACAATGCGTTTACTTGTTTTGTCATAAAAGAGATACTTAAAGGTTTTATGAGCACACTTCTATATAAACATGAATCTGAGAACTCCATTTGGAATGAAATTTACACTTAAGACGTTTAAGGCTGATATACACAATTGCCTGGGGCATGCCGGATGAGTAATCTATTGTAAGTGTAGTGAACTTCATTAGGAAAGAAGTATCCATTATGCGAGATAGATTAATAAAAGATTATTTTTTTTAGATTCATCATTCCCATAAACTAATATCTCGGTTAAGAATCCAGATAATTATTTATAATGTTTGCAATACTGATAAACATTACAATAGCATTACTATTATTAAGTATTACTCTTGATTTCTTGTAAATATTAACTTTCTCTAATTCGGTTTAAGGATATAAAATCGTATCAAGGGGATACGTGGACCTTAAAGACTAAGAAAAAAACGTTTTTCTTTCAACTCAAGCATAAAACTACAACACTTTCAGAAATTTTCATTTGAAAATTAAAAAAAATCAGAAGTTGGGACTTGATTTTCGGAAGAGAACCTTTGAAACAATTAAACAAAACTTACTTTGCGGTGGGCAAGATTACTCATTAGGAGATGTACAAATTTCCGTGTATTTTACACCATTCTTCATCTTGAAAAATAAGCTGTTACCAAGGATAAACCAAACCCTTCATTTATTTACTAAATAAACCTATTCAAAAGCGGTGTGTAAAATTTCAATTAAATCAGTTCTTTACTTTCCTTAAAGTTTTATTCCGAATGCCTTGAAGCCTTGAAGAAAGATTTTTTTTTCGAAATTACAAGAACAACGTGATCCTTTAAGGGTAGAACCTGAATTACAAAATGGATATATCGTTTTTTAATTGCTTAAAACTATAAATCAGCTATATAAGGATGTACTCCAAAAACTTAAGAAACCGTTTTTAATTATTTTAGATATCGAGACGAAATCAAGGAAGCGTCCTTCCAGTAGATTTCCTGCGCTCGTGCGAACACCTAACACTTTGAAGCGTTTCTCATTTTTGCGATTTTCTCAAATTGACGGGAAAGAAAATATAAAAAAAAATCTATTAACCAAATGCTACTTCAGAATTAAATTCTCTTATTAGTTGAATCTAATATTGGAATTCATTGAATTTTTTTTTAAATATAAGTCAAGTTAAGATTTTATTTATATTGCCTATTTTAACATTTTTTGAACCAATTAGAAAAGTACTTATTTTTCGATTTTTTGGACTTTCGTGTGGTATATTTTTATCCACATTTTAAGTTCTTAACCGTTTAAGGACGAGTAAGACACACAATTAGTTTTTTTTTTTTTAATTTTTTGGACACCGGTGTCTCAATCATACTGAAAGGATTAACCACTTTAAATGTGGATAAAAATATACCAAAAATTTCATGAAAAAAAGTCCAAAATCCAGCAAAACAGATCATTTTTGGCCTCCTAATTCTAGCTATCCCCTTTGTGCAAGGGGTAACTTATTTCCATATTACAGTGACAAGGACTTTGTTCGTCGCGTTTCGAAAAACTTTTAGGTCTTAAAATAAGAATAAAAACTACGGAAAGATACTCAAATAAAAAATCTGCTATTTTTTATGGAAAATATTTTTTCTTCAAAAAAATACAAAGAGTGTTACATTAAATAGACAGTGAATAACTTTCCGTTAGACATAAGGGTAAAATCCTCTTCCTTTTGTAGAAGAACTTTTTTTTTAATAGTGACCTTCAGTGTCCTGGTTTAAAAAAAAAGTTTAAGAGGTACTCAATAAAAAGTAATCTTAGATTTAAGCATTTCACTGAAAAGCTGAAATAATTACAACATTCACTCCAGTTCTTGACCAAAAAAATGTCTCCTAGCTTGAAAGAATATATTGCAGAACAACGAAAAAATACTTTGACCTTTAAGTTAAAGGTTTCTTGCTTTTCTCGATTATTACCGTATATTCGGGTGACTTTGTCCTCCATGGGTGACTTTGCGCCCCTCCGGTTCGTAAGCTTTTCATTACTTCTAGAACTTAAGGATGGTTTTTACCGATCCAATCTACCATGTCTGATCGGTGAGAATCGTTCTTAAACGTTAGAATTAACCCTTTAAGGACGAGAAGGTCAAAAATGGGGGGGTCTGTAAAAGACACTTCTTCCGATTTTAGAGCAAAACACAACTTTAGATGATCGTAGGAAAAATTTCATTTTTGGATCACCGGTGACTCAATCGTCTTAACAATTATCAATAAAATATATGGAGTTCTTAAGAAACTTGTCAACGCTACTCAACGCTGTCAATGCATTATTTTATGATTTTGCTATACAGTATGTGATATTTTTCACTGAAACTCAATCTCTTATTAACTAAACTTTATTGTAATATCATTTTTAATAATGTTTTTAAAAAAAATTAATGAAATTCGGATGTGGTGAAAAGGGCTTACTTTTTCCGGCTGTGTAAGTACTTTTCGCCACTCATTTTTTCCAAGCATTTGACAAGTGGTGCACCTCGCGGAATTTAGGGAAACAGACACAATTTTCAGTACAGTGCCCGCTTTGTAATCCGGATGATTGAGAGACAAAATGACAGATGTTCGCTTCGTAATCCGGATGGATTTTTTGAATTTGTTTAACGTCTCGAAAATATAATACAAGATTTTTTTTTGTAGAAATAGAATAAAAGTTTTAGAGAAGCTTAAAAAAACATAATTAGAGAATTCTATGCTTATTATACTTCATTTATTAAACAAAAACATCACAGGATAATTCATTTTCATTGCTGAATACACATGCATTGCATATGTCATCTCAAAATTATTTTAAATGTAACCGTCGATAACTCATCCGCATTACGCCGATCCGGATTAGAGAGCGGGCACTGTAGTTTTTTTTTGCAAATAAAAAACGTGCAAAAAATCATTCGAAATACTCTAATAATTGTCTAGAATCCGTGTTAAATAAGTAAAGTACTGTGCCGTGTACTTTTGGGGGTTTTCGAAAGCTGCTGTTTCTTAAAAATCAATTGAAAACAAGTGGCGAAAAAGTGCTTACAAAGTGGCGAAAAAGTATTTACAAAGTGGCGAAAAGTACTGAAATATGCATTGTTCCAGGAAATGAATTTTTTCAACCAGACACCCAAAATTTCCCGAGAACTCTCCTGGTTTAATAGAGAGACAATGCTTCAAAGCATCTGTACAGAAAATTTCATTTTATTTCGACAAAAATTGTAAGAATTGCAAGGGTACAAAACCTTAAGGTGGCGAAAAGGGCTTACTCTACCCTACCTCAGGTTTCACGAAACATTTATCGAGTGAGGGACATGAGTTTCTCCGAATGAATCACCCCTTGTATTGAAGATTTTTTGGACATAAAATAAAATTGAAGTCAGCACATGGTCTTCAAGCGGTCTTAGCAGTCTCGGTAACCAGTTTTATTGGTTCAATTAATCCACTTTAAAAACGCAATTCTTGTTCAATGATTTTATTGCATCAAATGAAATGAAACTTCCTAATTTGTTTAGAGCTATTTGAAATTATTTTGACACATTCTGAGAATTGGAGAAAATTTGTTTGATTTAAGACAATCAACATTCAGTGCTTATTGCATTCGGAATGGTCATCCCTGTGGATGACTTCCCATGAAGAGTTGAGCGACTTTTCAAATAAATCTCTCAACTTGCGGTTGGAAAGAAAAACAAACAATAACCATCTCTCTTTTCACGCAAAAATTTTCCTCTCTAAAGCCAAAGCACTCACACATGGGGAGAGGGCTTTAGCATCTCTGAGAAGTGCTCAATCACGAATTTATCAGTTTAGAAGATGCGAGATGAAGTCGCGTTAAAAAAAGTACTTTTGTCAACCAAAAATAGCTAAAGATCTCATGACTCCTTACCGCCTTCCGTAATTATTGCGACAAATTCGGTAAATGAAAAAAAAGATGATGAAAATTTCTTAACAAAATACCATTCTTACTTTTACTATCGCTCCTCTTTACGCTCAAAAAACCGTCATATTTTTTTGCGGTTAATCTCCTTGATGGAATACTTAAATGCTGCCGGGCGTGAAAATTCTTGGAAATTGGCGCTAAAATTCGATAGAGGAATTTGCTGAATTTAATCCTCACAATCGCATCCGCTGTCACTCCATGTTTATTTTCAATTCAGTCTCTTTTGATGCAATTTCCTCCAGCAAAGCCGCATTGCGCAATGCTAATGAAAACATTTTTCTTGCGGATTAATTCATTCAAATTAGACGCAATGGAACATCACGAGGTGAATTCCGCCGAGAAAGCCTTTTCTGGGCAAAGTTTTAGGCCAGATAAACTTTGTTGAGATAATATTAGTCAAAGCTTAAATTTTGTTGGGAGTTGCAGTTGTTGGAATATCGCCAAATGTTAATAATTTCCATTGAATATATGCTTGATAAGAATTTTGACCTTTTAATCGGCAAATTGGGGTTTTAAACAGATGGTTTTGGAATGACATCATTTGAAGAGACTACAATAAACTTTATCCCATCCACAAAAAAAAACTGGAAACATTTAGATAACATATCAATTATAATTTATAATGAAATAAATTTTAGGATCAATATTGTTTTATTTTCCTTTTGCCTAAAAATACTTCCAAATTGCATGGAAAAGTGAAAAATGGGGATAAAAAGGATAGATGAAATTGATCACCTGTACTGGAAATGGCTGATGATCTATCCATGACATAAATTCATTATCTACCGCTTAATTGATGTGATATAAAATTTATTAGAAGTCGCGTGTAGATCTAAAATTAAGATTGGTTTGAAAGACCAAAATTGAAAAAAAATGTTAAACATATCAAGAAAATCAACTTAACGAATTCATTAAAAAAAACTTGTTTTTATTGTTCTTCAACAAACAAAATTATAGGTTTTCAAACCGTTTTTATTTGTTCTAGGATGTGCGAAAATAGAAAATGTTCTTGTACCTCTTGTATATTTTATAATATAGTTACAAGATTATTTTATACTAAATCAAGAGAGAGTTTCGCGAAATTTATGATAACGGTACGCTGTTCGTTCATTCGTCAGAGCTATAGGTCATAGGTTTTAGGGGATACCCTTAAAATTCGACTCTGGAATAAATCTCTTTTCTTTCCTCTTGTCAAATAATGTATACAGTAGAGCCTCGCTATAGGCCATATTTGGTTCCAAATTTGACACTTGGGTCGCCCTATAGTCCATGTCATTTTTTAAAATTATCAACGACTTTTAGTATTGAAATTGCTCGACGGCTTTCATTTTCTTTGCGATTGTGGAACTTGTCCTCGCTCTCTTCATTATGGAAAATTTGCCAAAAATAGTAAAATAATTATGACAACATTGCATGTCGCGTACTAAAAAACATAACCTAACTTAAAATCAGTGTTTTGAAATCAGCGGTCGATAAATTGTGGACTATAGAGCGATGGCCTATAGCGGGGTTCTACTGTACATGGCTTTAAAAAATGGCTCTAACGATTTGTGAATGTCTCAGTATAATTTAGGTACTATAGGGAAAAGTACTATACCTTCGTACGTTCATGCCTTCGAATAATGTGAATTTTCTTTAAGTTTTCCTAAGAGACTTAAACATTTCTATTAAACTTTAGTTAGTTTATTTTATCAATTTAGACTATTCAAGATTGTTTAGATTTAAATGAGTTTTCATTTATTCTGTATACTCGTTTCACAGGAGATTTTTGTGTCTTATTCATGTAGGGAGAGAAATCAGATCAATGATTACTATTAATTCTTTGGACTTCAGATGACCTACTTTGAGTAATCTTGACCACCGCAAAAAAAGTCTTTTTTTAAATATAGTTTAAATGTTGTACTTAATTGCCTTAAATCTTGATTTTTTTTTGTGCTGAAAAGAAATACAGAAAGTATGCGCCTTTCTCTAGTCTTCGTGACCTATGTAACCCCTTGACAGCTTTCTTCCTCAAAGCAATTGAAGCACAATCAATTTTGAGGATAACAAAGTAAAAAAAAAAGTATTCAGCAAAGCTTGAACATTTTGTTATACCTTTGAGAAATTTAAATATCCTTAAATTATTATATAAATTTTCGCTGCTGAAGGATTTTTCATTTCGACGATTTTATTTTTTAATTTAAAAATTCTACAGTATTATCTTTGGATTTTAATTACCGTTTTGAAGATTTTTCACAGAATTTAGAGATCATAGTTAGAACCTTTTTTCTATTAAGAGAAGCTTGAGCTAACTTGAGAGTAATTGGAGGTAGAGATAAAGTAGTGCTTTACACTGATAAACTACTTTTTCTTATAAATAGGGCAGTGGTATGTGTTGCGGCCAGTATTTTTACTTTTTGTTGTAACCAGTCATACAATAAGTCATCATAACACATAAATCAAGGATGACACAAAGATGGAATAATTATCAAAAATATTGAATTTATCTCGAATCACCTGTCTTTCGGGGATCTCAGTGGCGCAATAGGCAAGACCGTTGGTTCTTGGACGGATGAGATCTCTGGCTCGACTCTCACAGTTGTGAGTTCGAGTCCCGCCCGGTGCAAAGATCTGAATGTTTAGAAAAAGACATTTTCACTGTGATATATCGTAATAAAAATGCACCGCCTCTACCCAAAAAACCTACTTAAAAAGCGATAATTTGTCTTCAAGGAAGTCGAGACCTTCAAATAGGTGGTCCTTGACTTCCGGTGGCCATTCGAACGTGTAAATTATCGTATGATTTTTCCTTCAGATAGACACAATTATTTTGTTTGCACATCAATTGCTCAATTGAAAATTTTTCTTATCAGAAAAAAATGACATTTTGGAACTGACCATGAAGTGCAAACAAATTTACTCCTTCATCGTTTGAGCATAACTTTTTTTAAGGATCGATGAAATCTCGTCCTTTTCGGGATTTTTATATTTATTACATGGTTATTTGCGATCTATGCGACTCATAGATCGTTTGTCTGCAAATGTGACGCAGATTTCATTCAATTTGCTTCCTCATTTTAAGGACGATGACTAGCGAGGAAAAAATTTTTTAGACCTCCATTAAAGCATTTTAAAATACTACTAGTATCCCTGTGCCAAGTTATGTTTCGAAAAACGGAAAGTTTAATTACATTCAGGTTTTGAAGAGCCCTAACGATAGCTGTTTCTGCATTTTCTGCAAAATATAGCGACATTAATTTGTCACATTTGAGTTCCATTACGATTTAAAAAGTTTTACAAAATATTATCGAAAATGCTTTTGTAGGCTTTTTTTGTTCTTATTATTATTATTTTGAAAATTTCTTAAATACAAGAAAAATGCACAAGTACAAAATGCTTCTATTGGAAACAAATTCATCCAAATGGAGACAAGGGAAATTTTCTAATTGGAGACAAACAGTGTAACTAAAACCATAACAAAAGGTGATAATTTGATAATTGAAAAATTAACACCCAGTTTTTCATTTGGCTGCAATCCGAACAATTCTTCACTTGCATAACAAAAGGCTTCCAAAACCTTGTTGAGTTGCTCCTGAGTGCAGGATTTATTCTTATTCCTGGTCTTTTCTCCTTTCCCATCTAAAACAATAAGAAAATCTCTCCAAAAAAAAAATCATATTTCCAGGGTTTCCTATTGAAGCATTTGCAGACACTTCAGAAAAACACTTTTTGTGCACGAAATAGATAATTATTTCATTTGAAAACTTCACGTAACGTTAACAATAAAGAATAGCACTTTATTTAACTAAAATTAGCCAGAAATATGACATAAATCTTAAACAAAACGAATAAACAACAGTCACCTCATTGTGTTTTTCGTTCGAAAACATGGTCGATCGATGAAAAATTCGATGGTGAAAAGGTACACTTTTAATTTTTCTGAGCAACTAACAAATTAAAATTTGTGAATATGAATGGATTTTCGCCTTATTTTTAGCAAGATTAACTAAATAATGAAACTGTGGTATAGAAAATATATAAATATAATAATTTAGTACTATATTTATCATGAAAACAATGATGTTTCCATTTAGATTAGCGAAAAATTTCCATTTGGAGCAGGTTTTGAATTAGCTTAATTTACCCTATATTAATTACAGTGAAATTAATAAAAATAAATTTTAGCTGTCAAACTTTAAAACTCTCTCCTGTAAAGTTTACATTTTAGACTTACAATAGTCTTCTTCGGAGCCGACGATAGGGGGAAGTGGGGCACCTTTGAAACTGGGGCACCTTTGAAATTAGGATTTTTCACCTAGTTTTAAATAAAATTGAGCCTTATCGTGATATAATTTAGCTTCTTAATATGTTCGTGCAGCTAAATTATATCACTATAAGGCTCAATTTTACTTAAAAATAGGTGAAAAATCCCAATTTCAAAGGTGCCCCACTTCCCCCTATAGCACCTGAATGTGTCAAAAGGAAGCCTTGTTAGGAGGAAATGGGGCATCTTTGAACTAGGTTTTCCTCTGAATTAAAGCTCTTTTCTTCTCTTTGTAAATGGAAGTGAGCCTTATCATAATGTGATTTAGCTTGACAATTAATTTGTTAAATTAAATTATATCATGGTAAGGTTCAGTTCCATAAAAAAGGAAGAAGAAACTCCTATTTCAAAAGTGTCCCACTTCCCTTTACTCCTAGCGAAAATAACATTTCATTTGAGCAATATGCAAATGTACTCTTATTGTGGGCCATAAGCTATGCCAGTGCCCTATGCATTTTATTTCTTTATTATTGAAGCAGTGAGTCAATGGTAAATATGCTATATGAATTCGGATGAAAAAGAGAGCTCAAAATTTACCTTTGGGACTCAAAAAGACTTTGTAAACCTAATTCCTCCCACATGTAAACTAGACTCTTCCCCCAATAAAGCTGTGAAACATTTAATTGCCTCAGGAAAGGTGTTAATCATTCTAAAATGCTCGTTAGAGTCATATCGGATTTTATATGATTGAGTCTTGGACAGTTCATAAAGCGCTTTCAGAGTATCATTTAGTTTGCAATTTGAATATGAATGTGTTCCATCAGACGTGTTGTAAATGAGTTTATGCTTTAAAATTAGAGCCTCGACAAATCATTTAAAGTTTCCTTTGAACCCCTTCCTTCTAAAATGGAGAATTGAGAGAGAGAAAAAAAAGCCCATGACAGACAGAAATGCTATTTTTGGGAATTGTCTCACCAGGCTTATGACACTCCCTTCGGGAATAATTAGAGACATCAATCAGCTGTCGAAAGGGAATTTTCCACTGGGTGAGGGTCTGATCTCCTAACCCAGAGAGACATCCCAGAGTTTAAATGTTTCCAGCATATGCACTATATCAAATCAATTGACTTTCATTATCTGTCGCCCCGAAAAGACCAAAGATATCAATCAGATTAATACCCAACAGGCCATAAAATTGATTATTGATGATTGTCTATATCGGCAATGAAGAATCATCCAGTGACGATTAATTCTTCAATTGGGAATGATTGTTGTTGTTGTTGTTTTGGAATGCCCAAAAAATTGCACACACAATCTTATCTCGATAGGAATTTTCATTGATGTGAAAAATGTGATCCAATTTCTTGATATATCTAACTTCTTTTTTTTTTCTTCAACCATAGCAATTCTCCAGAGAACGACTGTAGATGTGGGGAAGGTTAAAATCCAAGGCGTCGCAACATGCCTCTATCTCTGCATGGATATGTGCGGTGGAATTTATGCTTCGGTGAGTATCACATTTGCACATTTTACCAAGCAATGTTGCTGATTAATTACGCGGAGAATTGCTTCTTCTTCTCAACATTCAAACGGTTAGGGAGACCTCCTTGGGCAAGGGCAGACATTTGTCTTTCAAAATTACTTTTCTACCCAGAGAGAACGCAATGGAAAGTGCAATATTTGTATTTCTTTCCGGCATTTTAAGTATCCCCCCGTGTTTTAATACCTTCCACTGAAATTGCAGAGAAAATTTGTTGTTTTTGCTGGCGTGGAAAAAGCAATATATCGTCGAAAAGGAATTTATTTGAGAGGAAATTTGTGTTTTCTTCCATAATATTTAGTCTCAAAATATTGAGATTTTGGGGGAATGTCTGAAAACTTCTTGAAAGAAGTAACCCCTTTTTCAGCGGAAGGGGGTGGAGTTTGATAAAGTAAATTGATGTTTTTGGAAGAATAAATTAATATGAAGTTTAAAATAAAATTCTCTCAAAGGGTTTCTTCAAGGGGTAACTCATATTGAGAAACCCTCGTCAATTGTCCGAGAAACGCTTCGCGAAACCCGAGAAACCCAAAAATTGCATCGCGAAACCCGAGAAACCCAAAAATTGCATCGCGAAACCCGAGAAACCCAATTTATGCATCGCGAAACCCGAGAAACCCAATGTCTGCATCGCGAAACCCGAGAAACCCAATTTCTGCATCCCGAAACCCGAGAAACCCAATTTCTGCATCGCGAAACCCGAGAAACCCAAGAATTGTATCGCGAAACCCGAGAAACCCAAAAATTGCATCGCGAAACCCGAGAAACCCAATTTCTGCATCGCGAAACCCGAGAAACCCAAAAATTGCATCGCGAAACCCGAGAAACCCAAAAATTGCATTGCGAAACCCGAGAAACCCAATTTCTGCATCGCGAAACCCGAGAAACCCAATTTCTGCATCGCGAAACCCGAGAAACCCAAGGATTGCATCGCAAAACCCGAGAAACCCAAGAATTGTATCGCGAAACCCGAGAAACCCAAAAATTGCATCGCGAAACCCGAGAAACCCAAAAATTGCATCGCGAAACCCGAGAAACCCAATTTCTGCATCGCGAAACCCGATAAACCCAAGAATTGCATCGCGAATTCGGGCGTCAAACCATGGCAAATTTAAGGAAATTTGGTTCGTTAGAGAATCATAATTAAACTTAAAAAATGTCAACAAACATTTTTCGAATTTAACTGCTGCCCGAATAAAAAAGTAGTCCAATCTTAAAAGAGCCGAATTAGCGAGAGTCTACTGTATTTAGTATCATTCTTAGTATTAAAATCTATGCCAAGTTTTATTTCGATCTGTCAATTCTTTGGTAAGTGAATTAGGGGCCTCTCCTTCAAAATCAATTATTTGCATATGGTAATTTGGGTTTCTAGGTAGTTTGCAAGCTTCGGAGATGAACTATGCAGTAGAAGTCCAAATTCAAAATGTGCACCAACCCAGAAATCTTGTAAATAATACAAGTTATTGTTTATGCTGATCCAAATGTGATCAGGCCCAAAATTGCCCATATTAGGCATCTAAAACAAATGGACATCACATACTTTGCATAAAAGATTATTTATAAAAAAAAAACCGGTTGAAAAATCGTGCCGCGTACGTTAAAAAATCAATAAAAACATTTTCCGGTGCAAGTTCTGAACCTCGTTTGAACTACTTTAAGTAGTCTGAAAAAAAATAGTTTGCAAAAATTTGCATTTGGATGCAAAAATTGATTGATTTTGAAGATCAGTTGTAAATTAATCGAAAAATTTGCTATTGGGTGTAAATATTTTCATTTGGGTGTATTTTTGCAAATTATTGCCCTCCTTATGCAAATTTTTGTAAATTTTTGCCTCCAACTGAACGCTATAGCTGTGCCATCTACACTGAGACATCATATGGAGCAAATTTAGTGTTGTTGATAGACACAAAATCGACGTACCCGAAATATTAATGAAGAAGCCAATTACACTTAACAGTTTTAATTTCTCCACGACTATACAAATTTTTTTCACAATAAATTTTTCACACAGGCCATTATTATCTAATTGGAAAATTTTGCCAGTTTTAACTTAATCCAAGACTAATATTTGCAAGAATTTTAGCCGTCAGATTATTGATAAATGAACCATCCGACATGTCAAAAACTTTTGCACTGGGGATGCAACCTCGCGAACAAATCTTTAAACATTTCACTATTCATGTCTTTTGGTTACAAAATATTTATCATACAACACTCCCAGAGACTTGAGCAGGCCCTCTGAACCACAAAATTTAATTTTTCAAATAAATAATTTGAGCAACTTTCCTGCAAAACACTGACTATTCAAATTTCATTAAATTTCTGTCGGCACTGTCTTTTTCCGAATCACAGCACAAATCTCTACCGGAAGAGCTTTTCCTCCCAATTTCCACTATTATAATTATTGAGAAACACGCAAAATCTATCACAACTTTGCAAAATAATTCTGAATTAATATTTTGTCTGCTATTTGACATTCTGAGTGATATAGCGACACTAACACTGGAAGCCGCTGGAAAGTGCTCATTTTTCCACAAAATTGACCTCCTTTTGCAAAAAATTGATCTCCTTTTGCAAAAAAGTTGGTTGGAAAATGGGTTACTAAATTTTTTGGTTAATTACATGAAATGACGACCAAATTTTGACATCTTTTTGCAAACTATTTTTCTCAGAGTAGATTAAAACAGGTCCCGGTCAAAATCCCGAACGCCAAAATCCCGAAAAGACCAAAATCCTAAAAACCAAAATCCCAAATTCTTAAAAGTGTCATAGCTACTCCAACGATTGCACCCTGGATTACTAGAGGCAAAGGAAAATTTTCTGTATCTTGGGAAATGATTCTACACATTATTCTGCATATGTCATCCCTTTTAGGATTTTGAATATTCGGGATTTTGGCTTTCGGAATTTTTGATGTTTCCGGATGTCCGGATTAAAACCGATTTAATGTATTGTGTTATAAATTTAGATAAATCTTAGACCTATTGCCATTATCCTAAATTAATACAATTGATGATTTATTTTACTGATTTAAAGCTGAATGTCCGGTTCCAATAGTAAACAAAACTTGAAATATCGGTTTAAATTGTTTTGAATTTATTTTCCAGGATGTTGTTCATTGATTATTTTGTACAAGATAAAACATTTAATTTTGAAAATTTTTGTTAACTTTTGGATCAATTGAGCCCAAAAATTCATGAAAAAACAGCTGTATTTCAGCTTAAACATATTATTGTTACCACGAGCAAACACTTGCTCACATAATGGCGTTTCGCCAATTGTCGAAATTCAAGGATTCGAATTTCGAACTCCTTGCATAGCCTGTATTCTCTAGATTTGAGTTACAGAGACTTTTATTTGTTCAGAAACGTACAGAAATTCCTCTCTGATCACAACAGTTTAACCCTTTAATTAGATCAAATGCGTTGAATTTATAGAAGATTGTTTAGTAGAAAAAATCGGGTTATTTAAAGCTTTTTTCGTGGTTTTTACATGAACTTTTCAGCCAATCTATAGAACTCAAACTCAAAACAGAAGCTGTTTTCTATCCAATTACTGGGGAAATAGTTTGTGCAATAAAATTAAACAAATATTTACCTGATTTTTGATCTGTGGAAGTGTTGTATTTACTGCAACGGTTTTCTTTCCTTGCCGCTGGAACGTATTTTTCAGTAAAAACTAAAGATAACAACCTTGTAGATAATTTTTCTCTTCAAATAGGTTTTTTATGTATTTTTTGCAAAATAGTTTACTCATTTGTATAAAGTTTAGTATTATTGAGAAAGGCTTTGAAGTTGCCTTACAAAGTTGACAAAATACATAACTCGAATGTGCACATTGATTTTTCGCTTTAAAATAAAAATTGCACGCATACTGGCCCACGTATGCGGTGCAAAACGATCAGACGAGGAAACTTTGTCACGTGTAATAAAATGTATTAAGTTAAAGCAAACATTTGTAAACTTTGTACACCAATAAATGCACGAGTACAATACCGCCGATAATAGACAAGTATATAAATACATTTTTTCTTATTTTTTTATGAAATTAAACAAAATATTCCGAATTGTACAAGAATTTAAAAACGTCTTTAAATTGATACTCTGTATTTTCGTGTGGTTAAATCAGGGGCTTCTCGACATTTCATTTTTCCATGTTTTTGCATAGAGGCACTGAAGACTATTGGCAAGTTTTTTCCTAATAAGAATTGCCTTATCAGTATAATATATTTCGAAATTGTGCATTAAAAGCTATCTAAAAATACATATTTCATAATGCTCGCCGAAATAATACAAGAACTACGAGGAAATTTGTTTAAGTCGTGGTGCAATATCTACAAAATTTTTACAAGGAAAAGTAAAAAAATATCTCCAATTTATATTAGGCTTCATGGGCCACTCACTGGTTAAATTAACCATGTAAAAATTGAGCATGATATACAACAGGTATAAATGCGTTAAAATGGGGTATTAAAATCAATTATCATTTTTTCATTGTGATATTCGCTGTGATTTTATCACAATCAAAGATTTTTTGAAAGTCAATGAACCTGCTCCGTTCAAACGAACCTTTTTAAGTCTCTCTAATTCCAAAAATTCCATGCGAAAATTGATATTTTTCAGTGGTGAAAATGTAGCAAGCCGATGTTTAGGGTCTCTAATTTGGGATAGAAAGGGGTAAATTCAGTAAATTGGAATTCTTCATTGTTCCAGTATGAGTAGAAAAAAAAGGAAGACCACGAAAAACAAGTCCTACACTTGATTATTTCTTTGTTGTATTTTTCTTCTACCCATATCTAAAACATTGAAGAAAACTCAAAATTTTAATTTACAAATTATAGTACGTGTCAAAAGTTTGTTGCCTCATGTATGTTCAGGAAACCGGAAGGAAAAAATGATAGATAAATGATTTTTTTTTAATTTTTCTTTTTGTAAATTAGTTGCCTTTAATCCATAGATCTTGACATCTTATCTTATCTCTTGATTTTTATAACAGTAGGAAAGTGTGTTCCTTCAGCAATCAACTGATTGTGGATTTTTGGAGCAGACATTATAAGGTCACTATCAGAAGTAATTAAAATTATCAAATTATTGAAAACTTTAAAAATGTGCGAACCTACCAACCGACTCTTAAATAGCATAATTTCAAAATATAACTTGATGATATTATGTTGATTGCACGCATATGACCATTTTGAGTAACTTTTTGAAATGAGGCAACAAACTTCTGGCGCGTAAAAAATGATCAACTTTTGGAAAACAATTGTTTTTTTTCTATGAAATAAAATAATTTTTTTTTTTGAAATATATAAATGAGATCTACGGATTACAGGCGAATAATTTACAAAGAGAAATATTAAAAAAGCAATTTTTTATCATTCTGTATATCATACTGTATATCAAATTCCCTCTTTTTACCATTTATATACAAAAATTTTTTTGAGCTAGCGTAGAGTGTCCTTATTCGCCTCCATTTCAAGACGCTCTAACTTTAACATGCGATACAACACAGTATTTCATTTTTTTTCTGTAGAACATTACCTAGGTGAGACCGTGGCAGAATTAGCTAGTAAATGAAATTTTTCATTGCGTATAATTTTTATTAAAATGTTTTCATCGTGCTTAAATACTTCAATAAATAGGAAGGGAAGTGTAATTTTGGAATAAATAGTGATTTCTTAAATATTCCTTCTAAAACAAGCTATAACATCCCACTCTCTAATACCATGCGTTGCTATTTCTGCCCAGGTCTCCCCTACATAAATTTACTCCTTAACTCTTCTTACAACGTTACTGTAAATTCTTTAAATTTCTTAAATACTTGTTATTAAAAATTGTTAGTTCACTAACAATTTTCTTCTTTCTTTTTTGCACAGCAAACGGACTGGCTGTGCAAAAAAGAAAGAAGAAAATTGTTAGTGAGCTCCTAACCAAATTCAAAACTGATGCATAAGAAAATAGAGGAATTAGTGACAAAAATCCTAAAGAAAAGACCAACCAATAACCATTGAGGAAGACACGATAAGTGTCGAAAGCTCTGGTAAAATTGTGTTTGATTCATTGGATTTGATCAACAAATTCCGACGCTCACCGGAAAGACAGATTGTCCTGAAAAACCTAGCTGAGTTTCTTCTAACATATTCCAATGAAAAAATCAAGGAAGTGTATTATCCTTGAGAGCCTCAGGCATCTTTTGCAACATCACTGACACTGACTCAGTTTCAGAAGTATTTTCCTATCTAAATACGCTCCTGGTTTTCGAGTTAACGAACCCTCAATGAGTATGACGCGATATAATTGTGCAGAGCTGCTGTATCATTATCTTATGCTGAATTTAGAGTATTATTTTTGATAACAGAATTTTCTGGTGGCTATTAGAGCAACTTGGTATAGGAAGGGAATCATTTCCAGCACAGATTCCACACGAGATTAGATACAGAAGCTCGTGTGCGCCGAAATACTGAAGAGCAGAGAAGCATTTCTCACAGTAATTTTCTACGCGGCAATTAATCAGTGAGGAGTAGATAAATGGCAGTGTAATTAATCAGTTGGTGAGGGAGAGTGCTAATTTGTGTGATTTAACTCATCAACTTTTCCGATATGGTGGTTTCTTTGCAGAGAAAGTTCAGCGATGATTGTGTCTTCAATGAATCAATAGAGGAACATCACTATAATGTCTATTCCAGTTCATACAACTCCAATTCCAGCCGCGTGCTCTATTTAGCCATCAATCGCCATGGGCAGCCAAGGAGGCTGCATATCTCACCGACGAGATCTCTGGGGAATTTGGCACAACATACCAATTCCCTGACGCACCTCGTGGATCCCAAGAGGGTGGATGATCTTGTATCGAGGGTATTTGGACCGAATTACATTAAGCACGGTCTGAAGCAATTGTGTGATTCGGAGAAGGCCCCTGAGGGTCCTACGGTGTCGCAGCCCAAGTGCAATATGGAGAAGAAGAAGCCCAATAAGGGTGGAAAGGGGGGTGGTGGCAGAAAGAAAAAGGGCAAGGGTAAGAAGTCCAATCAGGGTGCCAAAGGGCGTTTCAAGCAGAAAAATAAGAAACAAGGACGTAACAAGGATGTTGAACATCCTACAACAACAGAATCCGATGACACAGATGAGAGAACTTTCGCCTTCGATGACGAATGAAATCCTCTTTTGCTCCAAGACGACAACAAAATAGGAGAGAGAGAGATTTAAAAAGTAAAAAAAAAAAACAGAAATCTATCAATATGTGATGCATGTGGCCTTCCGAATAATGTCCCCCAGACAGTCTCCCCTCGGGATTTTATACGACATTCGAGGGGAGAAAAATGAGTCAGTGTATTTATAAAAAAAGAGTTACAACGATTAATGTAAAAAATGCAATGTCCTACATTTGCAAAATGCCAATTCAATCTAATTGTCTCTTAGATATTCCTTTCTTTTAGATTTATTTTAGTCTTTTTTAGAAGTCCGTCCACGAGACATAAATAGAAGTCATTTCCATTATCATGACCTCACGCAATTTCTTTTGCATTTTATCACTGGGGGGTGTGTCAATTGAAATGGCCGAGTACATTGTAATATTTTTGTTGCTGCTAAGATTAGTATTCCTTTTATTGCTCGCAGTGCCAGTTTTTTTACATCTTCTTTTGCTCTTGTTTATAAGTAAAAGAACATTTTATTGAAATGCCGCTGGTGATATAATCACATTATTCCCATAAAAGGAATAATATTTAGTCGAAAAGAATAAATTTCAGTACGAAACAGATTGAAATCAAGTCGTCATGAGATTTTGGCTAAGTCCGGGAATTTCAAGTGAATAATTCTTTCTAATTTACTGATTTTTTTTATACTGATTTGAAACTATAATTGTTTTTATCGGGTATATCCTACACTGTGAAAAAAAAGAGGGTGCGATTAACTTTTGTTCCTCATAACTTTAACACTTTTTATGTGTAAAAATATATCAACATTTTTTAATGTTAATTCTACACCTTTTTAAGTGTAAAATTAACATGAAAAAAGGTGACTTTAACCCCTAATAAGCCTAAAAAGGGTAATATTTACACCGATTTCGGATCAAAAATGCTGGGTAAAATTAACACTTCCGGAATGTTATTTTAACTTTTTCGTATTTCTCTCAGTGTGCTATGATTAGTATTCTTTTTATTGCTTACAGTGCCAGTTTTTTTTGCATCTTCTTTTGCTCTTGTTTATAAGTAAAACAACATTTTATTGAAATGCCGCTGGTGATATAATCACATTATTCGCGTAAAAAGAATAATATTTAGTCGAAAAGAATAAATTTCAGTATACACCATATTAAAATCAAGTCAATGGAGATTTTGGCTCAATCCGAGAATTTCAAGTGAATAATTCTTTCTAATTTACTAATTTTTTATTCTGACTTGAAACAATAATTGTCTTTATCGCGTATATCCTATATAACTAATATAGGTGCCTAATAGGAAAGTGACCTTTGACTAAAGGCATTGACTAACGTGGGCTTTAGATTTACAGAAATTACAAACTCTACGTACACGTTTCACTGAAATAACTTACTGAGATCATACAATTGACTAATCTATTATAGTAATTTCAATCACCACCAGAGGCGCTGATCCTAGTAAGGAGACCTTTCATTTCAATTTGTCAGCTGTCTCTGTCAAATCAATAATCTACCTGGCGATTTTACTTGGAGGTTTTTTGAATTGTAACGGTATATTCCCGAATATTCAGCAAAAATCGGTAGATTTTCGGCAAAATTTCTGCTAGAAAATCTGTAGATTTTCGGCAGAATTTCTGCTAGAAAATCAGTAGATTTTCGACAAAATTTCTACCTAGAAAATCTGCATAGTGTTCATTATACTTCACAAAAATATTGTTGATTTATGAAGAAACTGTAGAAGTTATAAAGAAAATGGTGTGTTTTGCTTAACAAACATTACCAAATAAACATTTAAAATAAGTAAAAACATGCGACCAAAAATACTAATTTCTTAAAAATCGCCCATGGAATGGTACAAGAACACAAAATTTAGGTCGACACTCTGCTTAAAGTTTTCACTTCACTATTCTCTACTTATAACACGGCGTCGCAGATTTCTTTATTTTATATAAACACTGTGATATCACTAAAAAAACACCCTATTAAATTTTGCAAACTTCAGTGAAAAATATTTCATCTTTTCAAACACAGAGCTGTCTGGAAAGTCTGGAATGTAGAAGAAATCTACAGAAAATCGGCAAATTATCTACAGAAATTCGTCAGAGTATGCACCAGGATTCGTCAGAAAATTTGCAAAAAATTCTGACGAATTTCGTCTAAAGCCCAAATAAAATTCGTAGGAATATCTACAGATTTCTCTGCAGATTTTCGGCAGAGGGGTAGATATTTTCTGCGGAAATCTTAAAGATATCTGACGAAATTATTTGACGGGACGATTCAGAAAAGAATTACCCGTCAAATAATTTCGTCAGATATCTTTAAGATTTCTGCAGAAAATCTGCCAAGAAATCTGTAGATATTCCTACGAATTTTATTTGGGCTTGGGACAAAATTCGTCAGAAATTTTTGCAAATTTTCTGACGAATCCTGGTGCATACTCTGACGAATTTCTGTAGATATTTTGCCGATTTTCTGTAGATTTTTTTCTACATTCCAGATTTTCCAGACAGCTGTGTCTGAAAAGATGGAATATTTTTCATTGAAGTTTGCAAAATTCAATAGATCTGACTAGTAAAATCTACTACCCGGGTATTACAAACTGTTGCAAATTACAGGCAGTTGCCCTAATGCTTTTCTTTTGAAGAGTTGAATCTTTATGTTCTGACTACTTTTGTTCCGTGTAGAAGTCATTCTATGGTTGCCATTACTTTGCATATATTACGGCGTTTCTGTAATTTATTCGAAAGATAGCTCCTGCGGGTATGCAATTCTGGGCACATAAAGCCATTGATTGTGCAGTGATTATTTATCGTATTTTCCGAATTGAGAACCCAGAGAATACTATCTGTTCTGAACTCTAAAGAAATTATTTCATTAAAATTTTCACAAATACGCTTCTGGAATGGAAAAATATTTGGAAAATCATTGGAATAAGTGTATTGAAATATTTGAAAATATTCCTTTTGACAATGGAGCCTCTAGAATTCTCCAGCGGAGGATTTCTGTATCTTGTACCTTTTAATCGATTATGCATTTCAATAGATCTTCGAATAATTTTGTAACCTGAAATTATTGATACTGAATATATCGAGAAATAATATCATTCATTTATCGCAAGTGACCGCTAAGCTTTCTATGTTTAAAAAAAAACACTGCTCCTTGACATTCAAGAAAGATATTAATTATTCTATACAAAATAATTGCAATTGATGTTTCCCGGAAGTTCTGCTGACACATTTGTCAGATTACTTTCAAACAAGAGCAATAGCGATAGTTCAATATTATTATTTACTCTTGCCATTGAACCTAAAACATGAGAGTCATGGTCATTCAATCAGCATTAAAAATTGATGTATTCATCATGCCTCAATGACACACCCCCAGATTTTTCCCACATTCTTAATTGTAAACATCCCCACGCATTCTTATCGATCTTGCAGGTCGCTGCAGAAGCAATAAATAACCCCCTTAATCTCCCTTATTATTATTTTGTCGCAATGTGCCATTTATCGTAGCTTGATAATGATACTTTTAGTTTTACATACCGACTACTACAATGTATTTTATTGTGTAAATATTTACTTTGCAAAATGTATTTGTAAGACTAAACTCGGCGCACAAAAAAAAAATCTACATAATATATTTGCTCAAAAGGAAGATTTAATAAGGAAATGTTACCAGAGATGTGCATTTTAATTTTATTTTATATTTAAAAAAAGAAAAATCTTTTGAGAAATAAAAATTATTGTATACTGTTTTTTTTTTATTTTTTAAATAATAAGAAATTTAGCCCTCAAAGAGGCTCTTGTGGAAAATTCTTTCTGAGGAAGTTTCTGTTCCTTCTTTTAGTCTTTTTTTGTTAATTAAAAACTCTAAAAGCATTTTGCGCATCTCTGAATGTTACCCAGAAAAAATATAGAAAAGTTTCTTAGAAATCAATCTTTTTGTACTCTCCATTCAATAGAGAAATACAATTAAAAAATAAAGTAATAAAATGAGAAGAAAAATAATGAAAAAATGTCATAAAATGCTTGATAAAAGAATGTAGGCAATAGATATTCCCTGATTAGAAATAGACTTTTTTTTAGAGAAAAAGAAAATATTAGAAACTTCTCAGGTATTTGTAAATATATTTATTTGATATTATATATATTTTTTAGAAATATTTCTCCTCTCAAATTGAGCTTGAACAAAAGATTAAAAAAAAAACAAATTGAGAATAAAATTGCGCAAAAATATTGTGCCGGACACAATAGAAATTTTTCAAAACTGAAACAGGAAAAATTAAATTAAAAAAAAATAAAATTATGAAAAACGATTTTAAAAATTCGAAATTGGCCATTTTTCGCAAATATTAAAAAAAGAAATTAGTAAAGAGAGAATAAGATAATGAGAGAGAGAGAGAGACATAAGAAGAACTGTTGAGAATATACGATTTAAAGAATTAAAAAAAAACATTAAATTATTGTTGAAAAATAAGATAGAGATTGAGAAAACAAAATGTATTAGACTAGGAACAAAAAAAATATACTGCAATTTTTTGTCGTAGCACCTTAAGCAAAAAAAAAGAAATAGAAAAAAAGAGAGAGCGAGAAAGAAAAGGAGAAGAAAAGGAAAAGATTCAAACAACATGAATAAACGTAAAATTGCAAATGAAAGTCTCATGTTTTTTCTTTTTGTTTTCCATCCATATACTTTTTTTTTCTTTACTCCCAATATTAATTTTCTTTCTTCCTTTCTTTTTCAACATCCCAAAAATTCACATCAATACACACCTCGATGGACAAGTCGCAAAAATCTGTCCGATGGGGCGCTGCTTCCAGGGGGAGGGTGACTAAAAAGGTTTTTTTTTTTGATCGAGTGCGGCTCAGACACTTTTTCTAATTATTGTACCTCCGACTGACGCGATTCTGCTTTCGATGTTGCTGCGTTGTGCCATGCACATGATTTGCACCATTGTTGTGTTCAGCCTCTCGATTCCCTGACCCTGAACTCCCACTCGTTGGCGCCCCGTGAGGCTGAGGTGATATCTTGAACAGCTGTATGTTGAGGTGATTGCAAATTTCAACGCAAACCTGCATGCAAGACAATTTAATTATATTCCAATTGAAAGGGACTTTTCTCTCGAAAGATCTTCGACTAGCTTAATTGGACTTGAAACACAGAATTCATTTAAAAAATATATGTATATATCTTATTTAACAATTAATTTGCTAAAAAAAAATTGATCAATTCAATTTTTCAAGGCTTTGCGAAGTGCTCGAACTCGTGACTTGCTATACCTCAAAAATACTTTTGCATCACTTACCGTTTACCGGTTCTCAACCGATTTAAACCGATTCAAAAATCAGTCAAAAAATCCCCCAAAATAGTTTTAAGAGCAATAAAATTGCCTTTCGGCGGAAAATTACTTATCGGTTCATAACCGATTCATTACACAGTGCAACAAAATGAAACTTTTTTTCTTGGGATGGAAAATAATGAGTAGTTTCTTGTTCCTTGGTATGTCCCGAGCATTTCTCCCGAAGAATCTTGTGGTCCATCACCTCAAGTTTCTGAGATATCTTAAGAAAAAGATCTTTAAGAAATTTTTCGAAATATTTGAAAAAAAAAGTTGTTTATAATCAATAACGGTACATCCTAGGATGTTGATATCAAAGGATAATTCAAGGATGTGTAGATGAGGAGTCAAGGACATTTTTCCTGGAACATCGCATATCCCTATCCCTCATTTTTTTTTTAGATTTGTTTCATAAACTCCTAAATGTCCTCCAAATCCATGAAAAGGATTCGTGGGACGACTTGAATCCTTTACAAAAATAGTCTCCTAAATATCATAGGGTCCTAAAATATACCGTTATCCAGAAATTACGTATTTGAATGACTTATGAACCACAGAATTTTCTCTCAAAAGTTCATTATTTTATTTCATATCTTCTACAAATAAATTCTAATGTCTCAAAAGTTTAATTTTCTTTGTAATCCACCATCCATCACATTTATGACAAAAGAGAATCAAGAGTCTTGCTTTCGTACCATTTTTCGTAAGGTGCAGTGAATTGATGGTATTTCATTCCGTGCTCATCTGATGCTGTTGATTTTTGTCTTAAAAAGCATCAAAGTGACAATACAGGAAGTGGATTTTCAGTGATATATTCACATCCACTTTTTTAAATGCTGAAATTATTTTTTTCCACAAGATTTTCGGCAATTTCTGTCTTGGTGCCTCCCAAACAATTGTAAATTACATTTTTGACCGATTCTCATGCAATTTTTTCATCTGGCAGCAAAGAATTTGTGAAAATTGAATCCTTTTCCAACTTTCGGATGTCAGGACCCGTGAAAACACCTTCTTCCATTTTTGCAATGCCGAGTTTTGGAAAAACTTCCCTCAAACGTTTGAAAGCCGCTTACTCGTGATTTAGAAAAAAAATTTAAAAATTTAAAATTCTTTACAATTCCCAGTTTTATGTGTAATGGTGGTAACAGAATTTTGTCCTTTTTGTGAGACCTTTAATGTGCGCCCTCACTCGTCAAATTCGGTCAAAAAGTACAGGAGATATGATGTTTTGAATTTCGTGAACTTCGACCCCTCATATCTCCGGTTGTATTGATTAACTTGAACAAAGGAATTTTTGAAAAAATGAGTAAGAATGTTAATGAATTTTTACGCTATCGCAACGCCACCTGTGGTGACTTTTTGAACTTCCATCTGAAAGTGCTCATTGAGACGAAACCAAAAACCCAAAATTTAGCTCAAAATGTTAATTAGAACCGGAGATAGAGGCTGGACAATATTCGAACTTTGACCCTTTATAGCTCGGGTCAGGAGTTATGGATCGACTTAAGTATTTTTTTGTTTGATAGGTATAATCTGCGGCTACAACATACTAAAATATCAGCCCGATGCACAATGGAATTTTTGAGTTATTTGACTTAGAAAATTGAAAAATCTTTTTAAAAATAGCGCCCCTAGCGGTGGTTTTATGAACTTGAGATGTTAGAAGGGGAAGTGAAATTTCACGAGAGCTTTCCAAAACGCCCTAACTTTTTAAATTCTGACAATTAGAACTGGAGTTATGGCTATTTTAAGAATTTTTTTGGATCCTTATAGGGTGGAATCAACAGTTCTCGCCAGAGCCCCACTTCTCGCCACTTACATTGAAATCGCTATTTTTCGCAATTTATGAAATAAATTAGTCGCAATTTTTTTGTATTGTTTCTGCTTCTACGCATAGAATCGAAAAATAATAATTATTCGTTTTGGATTCACGATTTTGATCACTTTTTAGAGCAATATTTTAAGCAAGTGCATCGAATCCAACATCTCTTACCAAATGTACTAAGTGTCGTCAAATTTTCATCAGGCCAAAAATACCTATTTGGGTAAATAATTTGTCTATTGAATATTTAATTGCACTTATGGAATAGATAAAATTTGTATTTAGTCAATTAATATTTCATTTTATATTATTTTTGTATAAAAATGAGGCATGGCGAGAAGTGGTAATATTCTGGAATTGATTTTACCACCTGTCGCCATATCTTTTCAATAGGCGACGCTAACTTCACTTCGTACATTCTCAGTTGTCAAATCTGCATTGTTTACTTTCTGCAAAAGCCCCATAATTTGATTTCTCAAATAAAAGTGAAGAAAAATCATTTAAAGAGAGTAATAATAAAGTGATCACAAGGAAAGAGAAATGGTGAATGTATTCTTTTCATAGCATTGCCTAAAATAACCGAGTGTGGTTCTTTTCAAGTGGGTGGCGAGAAGTGGTTACAAATTTTACAAAACTGGCGAAAAGTGGTAAAAAGTGGCGACGAAATGGTTATTTTTGCATTATTAATAAAAATCAGTTTTTTAAGTAGTCCAGCGTTATGTTCTAGGATTATTGTTTTCACGTATCTAGAGCCAATACATCTAAGTAACTTTGTGTCAAATTTGACTTATCTTGTAACAAGGATTTAAAAGTTATGATTAAATGAATTTAATTTTTTCCTAAACATGGCGATAGCCGGTTATTCCACCCTAGCTCGGGTTAGGGGAGTCGGTGGACCTTAAGTTTGATACTGATCGAAAGCTCTAAGGCCCAGCTATAACATACTAAAATTTGAGTCCGATCGATACCATATGTCAATGCACCAAGTTGCAATTTTCACCCGATATATAACCTTTGCCGAAAACCGCAAGTCGATATCTTTCTTAGTTTGGGAGCTATTAAGCTCACAATTAAAAAAATTAACACTATTATAGTGTGTAATCTTTCACACCACTATTATAGTGCGTTAAATTTAGAAAAAATGTTTAATTTAAAATTGTTTAATTTAAAGTTGTTGAATTTCAAGTTGTTGAATTTGGAGTTGTAGAATTTAAAAATTATTGAATTTTTGTGTGTAAACTCAAAAATTGTTGACTTTTCATTTTATTTCGTTTATTTTAGTTTTTTTTTGCCTTTTTGTACATTTGTAATGTTTTTTCCTGTAATCGGGATCCTCCCTAATGCGAGATAATTACATCTGATGCTCGGCTCTTTATGATATACTTATTATGCATATAAATATTTGATGTTCTATATGACTTTTGCCCAATGAAAAGCATCTCGACTGAAGTATAAGTCTTAATTGGAAATTCAACAATTTTTACACAACTTTTGTCTAAAAAAAAACAACAACTTTGGTTGAAATACACAAGGCTTCACAGTATAATAGTGTGAAAAATTATTATCAAACTATAATAGTGTTAATTTTTGATCATGTGACAAAAAATACCATAAAGTTGTGTATTTTTTCACACTATAAAAATGTGAAAAACTATAATTATACTGCAATAGCGGTAATTTTTAGAATTTTTCAACAGTTTTAAATTACAAAACATTGTTCAAATTTAGTTATGACTATAATAGTGAGAAATTTTACACAGATCGCAATTAAATAATTAATTTATCCGATTGCACACTATTATAGTGTTAAAATTTTACACATTTTCAAATTAAACAACGTTGTTGAAAATTTTTTAACTATAATAGTTGTAATTTTCATTCACGTGACAATAAATTACCAAATTATTGTGCATTTTTTAAACATTTTTAAATTAAACAACTGAAATGGTCGATTTTGCACTATTGTAGTAGTAACATTTTACACATTTTATTACTGTGCTCCAAAGAGCGGCCGGTCGGACGGCCGGGAACGTAACTTAGCCACCCATATATTCGGGATCAGGAAGTAATGAAACACATTTTGGCCAAATTTGAGCTCGATCGGACGATATGAAATTTTGGTAGGATTATAGTAGGTGAGATTATTAAGAATCTCACCTAATAACAAATTAATTAAAATTTCTTTGCGGTTAGTGGAATTCTATAATTTTTTCTGTAACCCGAATTCCTGTTATAAATGTTATAAATAATTTATTATTTTTGTTTTTTAAAGTAGTTCAAATTTTGAGACGAGCGTCGTCAAAAGCCTTTGATTTTGCTATTTTTGAATTTCAGAATTTAGTGAATCTTTCTTTACTAAGTCTTAAAAATAGGATTGAAAATCTTTAAGTTTTTTAAAAAAGGACTTAATTTCTGCTTTGGTAAAAAAAATCACTGCATTTGAAATACCATTGATATAAATTGATAATACACAAGACTGCATTTGATTCAATGAAAAAGATCACTTTGCAAAGTTTGCACTTTTGTGCAAATTACAAAAAGTAAAGTGAAAAGTTTCAAACTTTTGATTGGTAAAAAGAATTCTGTGGCCGCCCAATTTTGCATCAATAAAATCAATTTTGGAGAGTTACACTTACTTGCGAGCAATACTTGATGAGGTCGAATGTACACCACACCGTCGCCCCAAAGAGCACCAAGCTCTCCGGCAGGAAGTTATTGAAGTATTGGTTGAGGAAGAGCATTAGTGGCCCAATGAGTCCCCAATCCAGGTACTCCATCTCACTCTTTGTCATGTGCGCCACCACCAGGCGATTGGTCACCTTGGCCGCCACCATGCCAAAGGTCACGATGTAAACGGATGGGTACGTCTCAAAGATACCCTCGGTGGATTTCTGCGAGATTATAAACGCTGGCACCAGAATCATCGAAAAGGGAATAATTGGTGAGAGGACACTGGTTCCCTAAAAGCCATTATTTTTTTTCCCATTAATTCTTTCTGTGCTTTATGACAAAACCTTGAAAAAATGACAACTTACAGCAACTGTTGAACCATTCTTGCCAACGCCACCGGCCAGAATCACTGAGAAAATCTGTACCAGTGACATAGAACCAAGAACTATCGTGGAGCACGCCACAAAGTACCACACTTCGATTCCTCCAATCTGCAAGGGAAATGTTACACTCTTAGCAAGATTTTTTCTTATATTTTATTTCTGTTTATGAATTCTACACAGAAAGTTAGATATTAGTTCTTCGATTTTAAGATAACTATACATACAGTGCGTCTCCGGAAATATTAACTAATTCATACCATCCCCATTGACACAATTTCAGTCCAAAAAATGACAATTTATGATAGAAGTCCTTATTATTTTATGATTTTGCAACATCAATTATAATTTCAACACAGTAGTAGAACACTAAAATTAATTACCTTATATAATTAATCGTGAAAGTCTCTCTAATTTAACTAATAGCGTTGAATTTTCCTTCAATGTTGATCCAAAATTTTATACTGCAGAATTGAGTAGTAATGACTTCGGTACATCTTTTGGATCAGGAAAATTTCATGAAATCAAAATTCACATTTTGCATAATATCTATCTCATTCTTTTGCACTCCAAATTCGATTGAGCCAAATTGAATTTGTTGTGACATTTAAAAGAAGAAAAAGAGTGCGAAAGAATGAGACAGACATTATGCAAAGCATGTGAGAAAGAAAAGGATTCGAATTTCGACTTCATGAAATTTTCCTGATCTAAGAGGTGTCAGAATCATAATGCCTCTGGCACACCTTTTAGATTGGGAAAATTTCATAAAGTAAAAATTCACATCCTTTTCTTTCACAAAAGTTCTGCATATGTCTATCCTACTCTTTCGAACTCTTCTTCTTCTTTTGAATATCACACCAAATTTAATTTAGTTCAATCCAATTTTGTGATTAAAAGAATGGAATACACATTTGCGAGTCTTTTGAGAAAGAAAGGGACAAGGATTTTAAGTCTAAATTTACATCCCTTTCTTTCTGAAAGGCTCTGCATATGTCTATCCTACTCTTTGGCACTCTTCTTCTTCTTCTTTTTAACATCACACAAAATTAAATTTAGTTCGATCTAATTTTGAGACTGAAAAAGTGGAATAGACTTATGCAAATCTTTTGAGAAAGAAACAGAAGTGAATTTTGATTTCATGAAATTATACCAAGCTAAAAGGTGTGCCGAAAGCATTAAATGCAGTAAATTTTTTATGCAAGTCTTGATGTTAATTAGCTGATGTTAATTGTAGATGTTAATTAACTCAGATGTTAATTAGGTATATAAATTAGACTCTTTTTTATAAAGATGTAGTTTCCCTTTTAATGACCGAATTTAATTAATTTACTGCTTATTTGTTTCTGATTTAAATTTTATGTGAGATTTTTTGAATTGAATTGAATTAAATTTTAGATTTTAGTATACAAGGAATTTGTATTAAGTGACGTTTTCCAGACCGAAAAAAGGCCCGTGAATTCATTCATATCGTCAGTTAAATCAGCATTTGTCGTAACTTCCGTTTGACAACTTTTCAGGAAATGAAATTGTCAGTAGGGGAAAGGCTCATAATTTTGTCCAGTTTCTTATTTTGGACACTTTGAGGATAAAATTGGACACTGACAATAAATTGATTAACATGATGGATTTTTAATCCAATATTTGATGAATAATGAATTCTATCTAAATATTTACTCTTTTTGGAAGATTTTAACACTAAACACTAAACATTTTAACACTACGTTAAATTTTGAATATGATTTGAGTTGAAATTGCTTTGTTGAAAATTCAGTGTGAGCAATTGCTTACGAGAAATATGACAGAACTTCGTGTTTACTTCAGTCTTATTTAGCTCTGATGAAGTACTAACAATGTTTCTTCGCTCTCTTTGAGTGATGTTATTGAATATTCATTGAATATTGTGTTGATTCACGTTATATGATGCAAAATGTCATCCAAATTATCGAGTGACTTGGGCGTCAAAGTCATTGTAAATTCCACAAAAAGCACTCAATTATAATTAATCACGATAAAAACACGAGGAACTACAGCGAATTTGAGCAAATTTGCTTCAAAATCAAACGTGAAAATTGTCAACAAAATTGTTCACCCGATTGAAAGAGAGCTGATTGAGCGAGAGTCTACTGTACAGTAGACTCTCGCTCAATCGGCTCTTTCTCAATCCGGCAAAAAAAAATTTGTTGACAATTTTCACGTTTAATTATGAAGCTAATTTGCTCAAATTCGCTGTAGTTCTTCCTATTTTATCGTGATTCTTTATAATTGAGCGCTTTTTGTGGAATTTACGAAGGCTTTGACGTCAAAATCTATCGATAAACCGGATGACATTTTGCCTCAAATGCCCAATTGAGAGAGAGTCTACTGTAGCTAAAAACGACAGCGTTTTCAGCATATTTTTGCTGAAAACGCCGCTTTTTTAGCTAAAGGTGCTCGCTGGCGTACATTTAAGTTTTTTACTGATCAACATTTTTTTTTCACTGACCAATTTACTAATTTACTAATTAAAAGCGTATATCCCTAAAACATAATTTTTTAGTTATATTACGGTTTTTATTGGCCAAAGGTTTGATTGCTTTAAAAAAGCTTCAGTTAATCAAAAAACGCGAAGGTACTAAAATATTTAATAGCCTTAAATATTTAATTAGTTGACGCCAACAGTGCCTTACGCCAAACCTTTTTCGCGCCTTTATTCATTTCTTTGCAAAAGAAATGGTCTCGAGAAATTTGAGATAGATATTCTTGATTCTTCCTCAAATTACTGTAAGAATTTCACATTAATCTACAACTGCACGTTGCTAAATTCTATTTTAGCACCAGAAACAATAGGAAAAAAATCATTCATTCAACAAGTCTTGCCCTCATTTGTTCGGAGCAAGGTTGAAGGTTGAATTTATAATAATTCATGAATAACTTAAATGGTTTGCAGAAGAGACTTCTTTCGCTCGCAAGTGCATTTCAAATTCCACTCAATAATTCAATCATCGTCAAAGGGAAATAGTTTTCCTCATCAACATAACAATTTCTCTATATGTTACCATTAAACTTTTCCAAAAATATCTTCCATGCTCTTTCTCCCCTTCTCAAAACACTGTTTAATGCCCAATAAACCTGTAAAGCTCCTGTAAAATCATCTCAATTACTCATAAAATAAATCCAAACGCCTTCATAGGGCCTTATCGGTTGAAGGTGAATGAGGAAAAAGAATTTGTTAGGCGCTCGACAAGCCTTCGCCTTATCTTTTCGTGTATTTTCTTGATATGCTGGAAAAAAAGGCAGAAAATCACTCGCAACGGATGACGAATTATCAGAAAGTGGTGTGTATTCAATCGTAAGATTTTCAAACACCCAACCACGGAAGGTGCGAGAGATGAAAAGTGGCGTAGAAAGAAATGCAATAAAAAAGGGCAATAAAAGTGGTGTGATTTTCTAAAATATCTCTTTCTGTGTCACTCAACCAATGATGAGAGATTTTTTTTAAAGTTTTGTTTGCAGAAAAATAGAAAGATTTTGCTAATGAATAATTTAACACAAAACCACCACCGCAATCATTGGCCACTGAAGAGTGAACTAATAAAAGAGTTGCTAAATTTCACAACTCCAAATTTGAGGTCTATAATAGGTAATCCGCATACTCGTTTTCCCGCAAAAGTCTATTTGTGGAAAATTTGTTCGATAAATATGCCTCAATTCGGCGTAAATAACCTATAAATGTGACCTCAGTTTTTTTCCTAACTAAGTTAAACACATTTTATTACTATAAATTAGTTTTATCAATCTTTTTTGTTAATTCAGTAACTTTAAGTTACGCTATTTCGAATGTTATTTTGTTAATTAACTAAAAGAAATTATAAGAAGCTAATATGCTTTTTGCAAAGTTCGCAAGATTACCATAAGTGGCGGTAAAGTAATATTTCTTAATTTCAACTCAAAACTAAAATAAAAGCCATAAAAGTTAAATATAAAAACCATTTTGTAAACTTTACTTGTTCTGAAGCCTCAAATGTGCTTTTCATCACTTTTAAGATAAGTAAAATTATGAGATTAAGATATTTAGAATTATCTGAGGTTATTCTAAAAAATGAGGTTATGATATAACCTAATTTCAAAGGAAATGTCTAATATGACGTCCTCGTGACTTGAGCTGAGAGAAGGTCTAACGTAATTATAATAAAAATAATAATTAAACTACATTCCCATTAGTTTTTCACTAAGCCATCTCGTGGCTTAAGCCGTAAGTCTGTTTAGAGCATAATATAGGCTTCAGACTAGAGGTTTAGCCCAGTTCCCGAATGTCTCAAAATCTTAAATTGCGAGCAATTTTATTGCTTTTTAAGAGCCTAATAGGTCATTTGTCCTTAATAATCCAATCCGAAGTTAATTTTTTCTAAAAAATCGTAATTGACAAAAAAATAGAGTAGTTAAACCATATAGCTAAATCTTAGGTCTGAAGCCCGTATAATATTAATTAAACAAGAAATTTTCTTCATCATTAAAAATACGCATTTTAATTAAGTTTATTATCGTGTTTTATTAAATTTATTATTAAAACTCTCTCTAGGTTGCCGGTTAGAAAATTGTACCATAGAAAATATTGTCTTGACTTTTTAAGGTTATGTTTAGTATACCCTAATTTTTTTGATCTAACCTATATCGTCATGCAATGAATTAATGAATAATTCAGTATTGTTTTTATAATTCTGAATTTTGTAGCTCTAAACGCAAAAAAAATCCCGTTTGGGTTTAGTTTTTATCGCTTTTAAATTCTCCTTTACATTAAAAGCTCTTTTTTTTATCTAACCTCTCAAAAATTAAACCTATAAAATTGTTTTTAAACCGGGCCAAGCCAAATAGACTCAGGCTGATACTGGACAATATTTAGCATCCTACAAAATTTTACAAGCTGTTTGGAACCTAACCTAAAAAATAACAGGATCATACCTAATTGACAAAAAAATAGCAAGAAAACTTGAAAAAAAAACCTTGATATTTTCGTAAAGACTTAAGAAAAAGTGCACTACCTTCGGACGACTGAAGCTTCGGACAATATCAATTTTTCCCCCATATTCTTCATGGATTTAGCTCATGGCTCTTTTGAGGAATTTTAAGGCTTCGGGCTAGCTATTAAAATATAGTATTATAGTCTATAGTGGGTTAAATTCATTTAAAAAATGTTGAAAAAATGAGTTGTTCGAAACTTGAGTCGTTCGAGGTAGCGCGCTTTCCCATAAATCATTTATATTTTAAATTTAAAATTGCTTTTGATTCTTTACTTTTAACGCTTTTAACAAATACCACCTATTCGGAAGAGTTTGTTTTGAAAAGCAATTTTTGACAAAAATTGCTCCCAATGTGTAGAGGCCATTAAGCCCATTGCTGCCTTCCAAAATGCATTACTTTTTTTAGGTTAAGACTAACATAACCTCACATTTTAAGATAATCTGTTTGCGTAATAATAGAACCTAAAATTACAATAATATCCTTGTCAATGAGGAAGAAATTCAGGATGAAAGATTCTGTTCGAAAAAGATTTGAGGAAAAGCACTTACAAAGCAAATAGGACTACCTTTTCTATTTATATAAATAATATATTAAGATTTTTTATGTTTTTGGACAGAAAAAGTTACAAAAAATGCTTTTCTTCAAAATTCATCAAATTTCAAGCAAAAAACTTAAAAAGTATGATCCTCAAAGAAGTTTCTGAGCATAGAATTCATTGATGCTACATGTTTAGGAAAGTCAAACTTCTTCAAATTCCTTCAATGAGAGAAATCCGAAAAAGTTAAAATAAGATTACGGAAATTTTTATTTTACCCCTTTTTTGGTGTATTAGGGGTTAAAGTTACCCTTTTTCATGTTAATTTTACCCTTAAAAGGGTGTAAAACTAACATTAAAAAATGCTGATATATTTTTACACCTAAAAAAAGTTAATCGCACCCCCGTTTTTTCTCAGTGTTTGAGAATGGTTAACCGTCTCAAAGCTTTTCCTTAAACTAATACCACTTGTTCATTTTTTAAATATCTTAAATAAAATTTAAATCTTTATAAGCTAACCTATAAAATCTTGTAATTTACTTAAAAGTTGAATTTTAAACTGAGGTTATCCTGAACATAACCTTAAAAAAATAATTCGCTATTTGATGTGAATACATTTTAAATTTTTTTAAATATAAGCAATTGTTTTCAGAAATTTGACAATTTAATAGACTAAACTGAGTTGATTCTTATTCGTATCATTTTCTAACCTAACAATATTTTTATCTGCCAGCAAACTTAGATGAGACTTAGTAATTAAACTACGATGAAAATATTAATCATAAAAATTCATTATATTTGATTTTTCGTTAATTTCTTTTCACGGTAAATTGACCATTGCAATTTCTTTCTATTACAGTCGAGTTTCTCAAATTTGAACTCCTCAAATTTGAAAGACGGTTGAGTTCAAAATGTAAAATTTGAGGTTATGTGAAGAAAATTTTACGTGGAGTTTGAATTAGAACCATTTTTTCTCTGATGTGTCCTCAATACTATCGTATTGTTTTAACTTCCGCAACAAATTCCATTTATTTCACAATAAATTACATTGATATATTCTCTAAAGTTATTTTTCTTAATTTTGGGAAAGTGCATTTCACGGGAATTCCGTTACATTTTTTGAAAATATTGTTCAAATTTGAGGAACTCTACTGTATACTACCTCAAATATCTTTTTTCGAGGGTTATGTCATACTTAACCTCAAATTGTGGGTCTAGAATAACTTAGTTACCAAACAAGTCACTCAGGACTACTTTTAGAAGGAGAGTTTTGAAATGCGTGATTTTTAAATCACATGAGATTTTTAAGGTTAGATCTAACATAACCTTAAAATTCACAATGACCTTCATACAAATCTAGGATATTCAAACAATCGAAGTTTTAATCTTCTTTAAGAAAAAACTTAAAAATTGAAACAAAACAAGGGAAAATTAAGCCTGTGTTTTTTTCTTTTGAAGAGAAAATTATTCAGTATGAGAGTAATGAATCGAAATTTAATCTTTATGGCTCTGGAACACCTTTTAGATCAGGAAAATTTCATGAAATCAAAATTTACATCCCTTTCTTTCTCACACGTTTTGCATATGTCTATTTCATTCTTTTGCTCTTCAAATTCGACTAAGCTAAACCAAATTTGTTGTGATGACTAAAAGAAGAAGAAGAGTGCGAAAGAATGAGATAGTTATATACTAAGCGTGTAAGGCAGAAATTTGAATTTAGATTTCATGAAGTTTTCCTAATTGAAAAGGTGTGCGGGAGCCATTACACTGAGAAAAAAAGAGGGTACGGTTAACTTTTTTCCCTCATAACTTTAACACTTTTTAGGTGTAAAAATATACAGTGCCCGCTTCGTAATCCGGATGATTGGGAGACAATATGACAGATGTCCGCTTCGTAATCCGGATGGATTTTTTGAATTTATTCAACGTCTCGAAAATATAATACAAGTTTTTTTTTTAGAATTAGAATAAAAGTTTTAAAAAAGTTTAAAAAGACATAATTGTAGAATTTTATGCTATTATACTTCATTTATTATACAAAAACATCACAAGATAATTCATTTTCATTGCTGAATACTCGTGCATACATAACCTCAAAATGATTTTAAATGTAACCGTCGATACATCGTCCGAATTACGGCGATCCGGATTAGAGAGCGGGCACTGTATCAACATTTTTTAGTGTTAATTTAACTCCTTTTTAAGGGTAAAATTAACATGAAAAACGGGTAACTTTAACCCCCAATACACCTAAAAAGGGTAATATTTACACCGATTTTGGATCAATACTGCAGGGTAAAATTAAAATTTCCGCAATGTTATTTTAACTTTTTCGGATTTCTCTCAGTGTACTAAAACTTTCTAAGGTTATTTTTTATGAGAACATAAATTTTGTGACCTTGAACTTTTCAAGTTTTTTAAATTCCAAGTGTAGTAAATGCAGATTTATAGACATCCTTAATTCATTTAATTTTTAGAATTAAAATTATTCAAGATCGTATTTTTTTGAGTGGGATTCTGGAGTAATAAATTTCTGCCCATTCATCAAATTAAAATTTGCATCAAAGAAGAGATGAGACGAGCGATAAGTTCCTTCAAAGCTTCTTCGGCTGAATAAGCATAATCACGTGAGCAATTAATCAAAGCTAATTACAGTGCAATTTCCAGAGAGAAAATGACTGAAAATGAATTTTCTCTCTTACGAACGAGATGGAAAGTCAGTTGGGATTGAATTGGATTTGAAAATTTCGGGGAGAACGCTTGATGACGTATCTAACCTCAAAAATGTTTTGGGAGTGATTTTTTGGGGGAAATAAGAAGTGACTTACCTTGGTCTTCCAGATGGAAGCACCAAAGATGCCTGATATCACATGAATCCCCATGATGATGATCTGTGCCTCGGTGACGTCGATCTTGCCGAATCTCAGGGTTCCGGACACGTACGTCTGCCAGTGGGCACAGTAGAAGAGTGTCATTGCACAGAAGCACTGGAAGAACATCCAGTAGGGATGATGGCCAATCTGGACGGAAATGCAGGCCGATAGGGCCACAAAGACCGTCGAGATGGAATCGCAGCCGTGATCGAAGAGTTCTCCCAGGGGAGTTGAGGTATTTGTGCGGCGTGCCTGTTTTCCATCGATGGCATCCAAACTTTGATAGGCAAAAAGCCCAGCAGCACATAGGAAGCACGCCCAGGCCGGTGGGTCACTCTTGGCATCAGGACTATATCTGCAATGCAGAAATATCACCAGAAAATCATCATCTTCCGGAACCTTATATAAGCCATTGTCCCTGAGGAATGTTGGGTTTGATACTCACAGTATCAGCACCAGGGCCGTGAGGATATTAACAGCTAAGCCCACAATGGTGATGAGATTGGGCGCCAACCAGACAGGAATCATTCGCACCAGGAAGTTCCACCATGGCTGGAGAATGGGATCCAAAAGGCTACTCGATTGGCATGAATACTTGTGATTCTCCAGTCTCTTGAGCTGTGACGTATTCAAAAGTTGATTGTGCTTCATCTTCTCACACAGTTTCTTCTAATCCCTGCCGCACAATCACTAATTCCTTCTCATAGCGACTTTTCCTTCACTTTTTTCACCAACACTTTCCGCCGTCTTCCTTCCTCGTCAGCGGAGTTTCTCTTTTTGCACACCACCACGCAGTTCACGCTTTTGGCGACAGCTCCGCCAGATGGATTGGAAATTTCCCATTTGGCTTGATTTTGAATCCGTGGGATATTTAACGGTTTTTTTGGGGAATTAATAAAATATACACTGTAAAAAATTAGAAAAATTATTTACTTTTTTTTAAATTATTTAATTTTATTAAAAAATTTTATTAATAGAAATTATACAAATGAGTAGTAAAAAAAATTATTTGTTTAGCAAAGTCAAATTTGATTAGTAGGGTAAAATGGGCTAATTTGAAATTATAGACCTAAATTGGAATCTTGAAATTTTCTTACTGTTGTAAGATGGGCAAAAAAACTGAAAAAATACTTGAGTGCAGGATACGTTGTGTAGATTGATGATATATCCGTCTAAGAAAGCGAGACAATTCCAAAATTCCAATTTAGATTTGAGGACTGATTTTAAATTGTCTCATTGGAAAGAAAAATAAAAGGTTTTTATTTTACTTACAACAATCATATGTTGATAAGTTAGACAAATTTTCGCAGATTTTAATTTGTCTGCCAGCTCATTTTTCGATCATAGCTTTTTTCTTTTGCTCATATAAAACAGTGAGAAAATCTCAAGATTCCAATTTAGATCTAATTCAAAATTATTCCATTTTACCCTATATTGTTTTGCTAAATATATGTACATTTTTTTAATACTCGTGCAGTTTCTTATGCATCATATTTTTTCAAGCACCCAAACACCAAATAAATTCATGAAATCAAAATTTAAAACCACTTTTTTTCAAATGTTTTGGATAATGTCTGTTGCACTTTTTCGCGCTCAAAATTTACTGAAAAAAAGACTGAATTTGTTGTGGTATTTAAAAGATCAACAAGAGTGCCTACGAACGTGATTCACAAATGAAAAACATTTATTATGATTTTTGGTTTTAAAAAATTTTAACTAAACAAATTACATTTTCTGCAGCACTTGTTTTTTCTGCCATATAATTTTATTTTGATTTAAAATCAAAAATTGAATTCCAAAAAAAAAGCAAATAATATGAACGTAAAATCTCATTGCATTAATGCATCCGGCATACGATTTAGATCGGACAAATTTAATCAAATCAAAATTTCTATACTTTTCTTTCACAAATATATTGCATATGGTTTTCTAACATATTTAAACTCCTCTTCTTCTATCTCTTTTCAGTATGACACAAATCAAATTTATTTTAATTCAAACCAATTTTAAGTACGAAGAAAAGGAATAAAATTATGAAATATATTTGAGAAAGATATAGAAATTTCGATTTCATGATATTACAGCGCCTCTGGTGTCAGTTTTACAAGCTTCATCTGTTCTAGAGAAATGTCCGAAATGTCGTGAATGTAAAGAACAATTTTTTCAAAATAAAGAATCAAAAGCAAAATCAAAGATATAGGCACCCAAGTACCAAAAAATGGTTAAAGGTTTAAATGGTTTCGTTTAATTAGCTGAGATTCTTTACAATCTCAGCTTTTGTAGTCACAGGTGAAATCCGACCTCGTCAGATCAGGCCCAAATTTTGGATGTACACTGTACACGTTTTGACACTCATAGATCACGAAAATCGTGTGCGCCAAAAATCGATTTTCGTGGACGTCCCGTCCCGTCCGTTACATTTCGACTTCTGGAGAGAGAACAGAAAGAGATATCGACAAGCGGTTTTCGGCAAAGGTTAAAAGTCATTGGGCCGCTCGAAGTTGATGATGTCAAATCCACCCCCCCCCCTTCCGACATTTTGGAACACCCCCAAATTTTGTTTTTTCGATAACTCAGCCCCTATGGCATCGATCGATCTCAAATTTTATTTAGTATGTTATAGCTGGGCCTAAGAGCTTTCGATCGATACCAAACTTAACCTATAATCAAATCAGGAAATAGATCAGGAAAATTTCATGTAATCGAAATTCACATTACAGTAGAGTCTCGCTATAGTCCATATTTGGTTTCAAATTTGACACTTGGGTCGCACTATAGTCCATGTAATTTTTTAAAATTATCAACGATTTTTAGTATTGAAATTGCTCGACGGCTTCCACTTTCTTTGCGATTGTGGTACTTGTCCTTGCTCTCTTCATTGTGGATCATAATTATCACAACTACTTAATAAAGTTTGCCAAAAATATTAAAATAATTATGAATTTCGCATACTAAAAAACATAACCTAACTTAAAATCAGTGTTTAGAAATCAACGGTCGATAAATTGTGGACTAGCGATGGCCTATAGCGAGACTCCACTGTACTTTATTTTTTAAAAGCTTTGCATGTCTATCCCACTCTTTCGGATTCTTCTTCTTCTTTAGAACGTCATATTAAATTGAATTTAGTTCGATTTAAAGAGGTCTCGGTAGCTCAATGGGCAAAGTATATTAGCTTTGTGACGCAGAGGCCCTCGGTTCGATCCTTGATCGAAGCGCGTCCGGTGAATAATTGGAAAACAGTTTTTCACCGTCCTTAAAAGCTACAAACTGAACGCAAAAATATCAAGAAGGAAGTATGATAAAAGATAAGGGAGCAAAAAAGGATTTGTGATGGAGCAAAAAGAAAAATGATAAGGAGAGATAAGTAAATAAGAGTGAGCGAAATGGCTATATGGACCTGATTGAGTCTGACAGCCAAAAACATAAAAAGAAGAGAGAGAGAGAGTTCGATTTAATTTTCTGACCGAAAGAGTGGGATTGACTTATGCAAATCCTTTGAGAAAAAAAGGGAAGCGAATTTTGATTTCATGAAATTATACCGAGTTAAAAGTTGTGCCAGAGGCATGAGCATCAATAAATATTTTAGGAATTGCTAATTTGAAAAAAAAACCAAATGGTTTTTTCCAAACGAAAACTAGTACTTTCCTCTAATGTGTAAAATTTTTTTTAACCCAAAATTTAATCCTCCCATCCTGAAAGAGTTAAACATACCTTAAAAAATTTAATTGTTGTCTCTCTTACCGTTTTTGCTATCAATATCCCAAGGTAAAGTTTGAGTTTAATCGAAGGACATCTAAAAACAGAAAATAATAAAAGTAGAAACACAAAGATTTTGGGATTATCATTTTATTGTTAATCATTTCATTTGACTAGTATTTAAATTTATTAACTTCCGATAACGTCGCCAAGGAAAAAAATAAAAATATGTAAAATACAATTGCTAATTGTAACTGGCGAAAAAATACAACATTCTTTTTGAAATATGATTTTAAAAAATATAACAATTAGTTTACAATAGAGGACAATAAGTATAGTTAAAAACTATTCAAATAAAAACTATCTTTTTTTTCCTGCTCTCACTAATTAATTCCTCCAGTTGATTATGCATCGGTTAACATTAATACAATTTATACTCCTTCCTTCCTTCATTTTAAATTTTCCCACTTTTTGGGTTCACCCACAGACACACAAGAAAAGTATAGTATTTTTAAAAAATATATATTATAGAAAAAATGCTCTTTAAATTTTTAAGTACAACCTGAAGTAAGGAAAAGAAACAAAATAATACAAAAAAGAGGAATTAAAAGATTAATTTAAATAAAAACATTTTCTGGAATTTCCCTTTTTGTTTTTCCTTTTATCTACACACCCTTAAATTAATCTAAAATTATTTATTTATTAATTATTTTATTGTTGAGGATTTTCTCTTCGATGAATCCTATTATTAACAGGCTTTCTCTTTACAGTATGCATCTATTCTTTGTGTTTTTGGGTAGGTATTTTCTTTTTATTTTTTTTCTTTCTTTCTTACTTTTTCTTTTAGGAAAATGCATTCCATGGAAGTACATCTTTCGATGGTAAAATATTTATCCTAGAAAAACATTTTAAGAAAATGTAATAAAACACAAGAATAAATCAAAATTGAAAAAAAAAACAAATAAAATAATGCCTCAATCCAAAGTAATTCCCAATTTTATGTACAATTCTTTTTTTTACATTATTTCTCTTTTACCTAAAAATTGTTTTCTAGCGATTTTTTTGTCATCTTATTTTCTACTAAAAAAAAACCATATTTACATTGTGATATTGCATTTATCCAAAGAGAACCGACTAAACTAATTTATTAATCGTGGAAAAAAAAAACGTGAGTGAATTCTAGCAATTGGATATTTCTTGTGAAAAGTAATTGTATTCATTGAGCTTTGGTGAACACTGCTGCTGATTTGGAGGCTTTGGGGCTCGTTGTTTGCGCGATTCTCCAACTATTTTGTTTTTCATTATCGTATGAATGCAAATGATAATAAAGATCGTGGGTTTCTCTCCAATGATTATCACACAGACTCAAAACTACTCTACTCTCTTCTAAAAGGCATTTGCTTTTCTTTTTTTAAAACGTTTACACAAAAAAAAAAGAAATAAAACCATGTTCTACTAGCTAATTTATTGCACTAAAAGAATTTCTCTGCAATTTTCCCAAAAGTAATATTGTTCTTTTTTCTTTTTTTAGAATGCCAAAGAAAAAAATAGTAACATTCACATGAAATTGCATAGAAGGTCTCTCAGTTCAAGCAATAAAAACAAAATATACTAAGATAATTTGCATATAGAAATTAAAGAGGAAGGAAATAATTGAAATAAATCTACACTGAAAAATTATGGCAAAAAGGGGCGTTTAATTGTGCAATTTAATGTTTCACATTTAATCGGTCACGCAAATGTTGGTAAAGGGTTCCCGCATTATAATGCCGGGTTCGAATCCCAAGAAGCAATTTTTTCCTATAAAGTCTTCTAGAATTTTCCAAATAATGCCCTAGACACACTTACGACTTAAGCCGAGAGACGGTTTAACGCAATTCTAATCCAAATAATGATCAGATTACATCTCCATCAGTTTCTGACTAATCGGTCTCTCGGCTTAAGCCGGGAAACGGCTTAATTAGTGGAAACTGTTGAGAATTTAGTCAAATCATTATTTTGATTATAATTACGTTTTACGTTAAACCATCTCTCGGCTTAACTCGTAAGTGTGTCTAGGACATGAGGCGTTATAGAACCAAAATTCTTATAATCTGCTTATAGCGCCCTTGGTTCCGTCACTGAGACTACTAAAAGTAAAGTGGTTCACTTTTAAGCCACTTATGAGCTTCTACGTGACTAACAACACTTAATTCTCATTATAAGCCTTCTAAACGTGCATTAAAAGACTTGCCAAAGTCGTGATTCTATAAGGCAGCTATTTTATGTCTTGCGATGTGCTTTATTTAACGACAAAGATTCTGGCATTCAACACCTACTCCGTATATTGCCTTCTTCTTCAATTTATTAAAAAAAAAAGCTAACCATTATGGTTCCGGTACACCTTTTAGATCAGGATGATTTCATAAAGTCAAAATTCACATCCTTTTCTTTTTTAAAAGGTTTGCATTTGTCTATCTTACTCTTTCGCACTCTTCTTCTTCTTCTTTTAAACGTCACACTACATTTTTGAAACTGAAAGAAAGGGATAGACTTACGCAAATCTTTTGAGAAAGAAAGAGACGCGATTTTGACTTCCTGAAAGTATATCAAGCTAAAAGGTGTGACGAAGGCATTTGAATCGATTTCTAGACTTTTTTTGAGTATTCTGTAGTAATTTCAGCTATCTAGGTGAATAACTAGGCACGCAATAGGTAAATTAGCAAAGCACTTGCTCTACGATGCAAATATACCGGGTTCGAATCTCTTTTACGTCAGTGTTTGTTTATTAGAGCGTCAGGCAGAGTATGTGACAATGACAACCTATTCCCAATTCTTATTTCAGAGTAGAGACAGAAAAAAATCTGTTTCCACCTGGGCTTGAACCGGGGACCCTTTGTTGTATAGAAGAATGCTCTCACTAGTGAGCTATAGGGATTCAAGATTTAAACATTTAAAAATAAAAGGTTGGGCGTTGTACCAGGACGAGCTTCATAACTTAAATTTTCTTTTCCGAAATGGTTTTCGATTAATCTATGTATAATCTAACGTAGAGTATTATAAGTTCGAAGTTCGAATATATTCCGTTTATTTATTTTTTAGGTGTGATTCTTTCGAGTTCCGGTCTTCTTCTTCTTTTTCTCTGTTTTGCCCAAAATTCCATATGAATCGAAACCCCAAATGGATTAAAATCGCGATTGGACGAAAATTCAGAATACTTAAAATCCCGACAAGCCAAAATTCTGAAGCCATGATCCCAAGCAGCAAAATCTTGAAAGCCAAAATCCCAATTGGACCAAAATTTCGATTTGGCCTAAATTCCGAATGGGTCCAAATTTCAAATCCTGAAAAGGTGAAAATCTCGATTGGGCCAAAATTCCGAATTGGTCAAAATCCTGAATGGGTCGAAATCTCAAATGGGTAAAAATAAATCCCGAAAAGCCAAAGTTCTAAAGCCAAGTTCCCGAATGGATCGAAATCCCGAATGGATCAAAATCCCGAATGGATCAAAATCCCAAATAATCCAAAATTTCGAATAGCCAAAATCCCGAATAGGTCAAAATCCAGAAAACCCAAAATCCTGAAAGCCTAAAATATCCCGAACGCTAAAATCCCGAATGAGTCGAAGTTTCAAATGGGTCAAAAGCCCGAAAAGCCCACATCCTGAAGCCAAGATCCCGAATGGGTCGAAATCTTGAATGGATTAAATGGGTCGACATCTCGAATGGGCTAAAATTCCAAATTGCTTAAAATTTCGAATACTCAAAATCCTGAATAGGTCAAAATCTCGAAAAGTCGAAATCGTGATGCCAAGATCCTGAAGTCAAGATTCCGACAGCGAAAATCCCGGATGGGATCGATATCTCGAATGGGTAAAAATCCCGAAAAGTCAAAGTTCTGAAGCCAAGATCCTGAGCAGCAAAATCCTGAATACCGAAATTCCAATTGGACCAAAATTTCGAATTGGCCTAAATCCAGAAAAAAAAACAAAATCCCGAGTGTAAAAATCCCGAATGGGTCGAAATCTTGAATGGATTGAATGGGTCAAAATCCCGAATGGGCCAAAATTTCAAATTTCTTAAAATTTCGAATTGGCCAAAATCCCGAATAGGTCAAAATCTCGAAAAGTCGAAATCGGGAAGCCAAGATCCTGAAGTCAAGATTCCGACAGCCAAAATCCCGGATGGCCGAAGTCCCGAATGGATCGATATCTGGAATGGGTAAAAATCCCGAAAAGCCAAAGTTCTGAAGCCAAGATCCTGAGCAGAAAAATCCTGAATACCGAAATTCCAATTGGACCAAAGTTTCGAATTGGCCTAAATCCAGAGAAAAAACAAAATCCCGGGTGTAAAAATTCCGAATGGGTCGAAATTTTGAATGGATTGAATGGGTCGACATTCCGAATGGGTTAAAATTCCAAATTGCTTAAAATTTCGAATAGCCAAAATCCCGAATAGGTCAAAATCTCGAAAAGTTGAAATCGTGAAGCCAAGATTCTGAAGTCAAGATTCCGTCAGCCAAAATCCCAGATGGGTCGAAATCTCGAATGGGTAAAAATCCCGAAAAGCCAAAGTTCTAAAGCCAAGATCCTGAGTAGCAAAATCCTGAACACCTAAATTCCAATTGGACCAAAATTCTGAAAAACCAAAATCCCGAGTGTCAAAATCCCGAATGGGTCGAAATCCTGAAAAGCCTGAATACCAAATGGGTCAGAAGCCGGAAAAAAAATCCCAAATGGGCCAAAATCTCAAAAAAACCAAAATCCCGAATTCTAGTGTCATAGCTTCTCCCATGATTGCATCTGAACTTATTAGAGACAAAGGGAAATTTTATGTTTTGGTAAATTATTTCATCATTATTCGCCGTATAATTTCGGCCCTATCAGGATTTTCACTTTCGAGATTTTCGACCTTCGGAATTTGGTGTTGGGAATTTTGGTTTTCGTTTTTGGATTCTTTCATAATCACTACCATTCTTATTAATGGATTTTTGAAAAATTAACTTGTTTTCTTATAAGCTATTTTTATTTATTGTTTTTTCGAAGTTTTATTCTTCAAATAAAAGAATTTTTTCAGTTTTTATTATTTCCTACACTGAGTTTGTAGTTTTCACTGGACGCGCGTTTGATTTGAGAATCGAACCCGAGACCTCTGCATTACAAAGCAAGTGCTTTCTCCGTTGAGGCTCTTAATTAATGATTTGTGAAATAGTCTTTATTTTTTTAACTTTAAATCTAGATATTTTTTCAAAAAATATCCAAAAGTACTGCAAAAATGGCTCAATTAAACGCCCCTTTTAATGCAAAATTGCAATAATATAAATGCCCCTCGAGTTACCACGTAAATAAAAAAACTTAAGAGAAAATAAAATTCACTTCTTATCCATCATGCTCCTTTCAATCATGCAACTACGCGCTCAATAAACATGTTCTCCTTCAGATTTTAACCGCCAAGAAAACAAAAATTAGACACTTCGAGGGTTACAGAGAACATAAGTCAAGTATATCAGTACTTTTACATACCATTAGATGTCCTGTTTGAATGGGAGCTCGCATACATTTTGGGACTATTTACGAATGGTGGTGGCTTTGGAAATTCCGTGACATTGTGAAATCTCATGGCAAATCTCGCCTCTAGATCAATCACAAGTCTCCCATTGCCTATGCTCTCCTGAACTACACTCTCTCCTTGGTAGTTTCCACTCATACTCGTCGTTCCTGCTGAATTCCTTATGGAAGAATGCCTCTGGGGCGGAACTGGAGGAACATTACTGGCGTTCTGAGAAACGAATCAAAAATCAAAACTCTGTTAATTTATCTTCTTCAAAAACAATTTCTAAAAGTAGTTTTTTTTAAGCAGTGTTGTAAATTCCTAAACTACTCCAAAATACACCTTTCCTGGACAAGTTTTTTTGAGTAAATCAAATCTCCCCAAAAAAAAAAAACCTTCCAGAGTAACAAAAAAAGCCATGATAAGTGATAAGGTGGAATGATAAGTGTTTCAGGTGCCAAATGCTACAAGATTAGAAGCAAAAGCACAAAATAAGTGGACACAACAACACATAGGCATACAAATTACATTGACTTGTCGCGTGACGGGAGGCGGAGGCGCTGGACACGTTCTATGAGGCGGCAATGGAGGTGCAACATTTCCATTGACGGCACAAACCACCTTTGTCTCGCTGGGTCTCGTCGTCACTGTGCCCGATTGCGTTGGAATCTGATTCTTCAGTTGCTCCTTCAATGCAGACACATTGTTGAGGGATGAGGAATTGGCCTGGGGATCAGAGATTGGCGTCGAAAGGGAATTTGGAGGAAGATTGGAGAGATTTGTATTGGATACACTGCGAATTGGAGGCGGAGGAGGACGACTGGCCGGCGGTCGAGGTGGTGGAGCCACAGTTGGACGCCCTGAAGAAAAAAATAAAAAACCTCAACTCTTTCGCATCCTTTGAGACTCTGAGCACCAAAAGGAAAATATAAATACTCTGGGACATTTTTTTAAAATAATTTAAAACCTTTAAAACCGATAAAAATCCGATTCATGTGGAAGATTACAAATAATAAGGATGTCCAAACCTAGGATATTTTTTGCTAAGTAGGGTAAATTAAGCTAATTCAAAACCTGCTCTAAATGGAATTTTTTCGCTACTCTAAATGGAAACGTCGTTGTTTTCATGATAAATACAGTACTAAATTATTATATTTACATATTTTCTATACCACTGTTTCATTATTTAGTTAATTTTGCTTCAAACAAAGCGAAAATCCATTCATATTCACGAATTTTAAATTGTTAATTTCTCAGAAAAATTAAAAGTGTACCTTTTCACCATAGAATTTTTCATCGATCGACCATGTTTTCCAATGAAAAACACAATGAGGTGGCTGTTGTTTATTCGGTGGAAATTTTCGGAGGGAAGCTCCGTCCGGACGCGGCAACACAATCTGTGGAGTCTTCAACCCTAAGATCATATCGGAGCTTCCCTCCGAAAATTTCCACTGAGGCTGAACGGCAATTTCCCCCACGGTTGTTTATTCGTTTTGTTTAACATTTGTGTCAAATTTCTGGATAATTTTAGTTGAATTCAGTGCTAATCTTCATTGTTAACGGAACGTGAAGTTTTCTAATGAAATAATTACCTATTTCGTGAACAAAAAGGGTTTTTCTGAAGTGTCTGCAAATGCTTCAATAGGGAACCCCGGAAATATGATTTTTTTTGGAGAGATTTTTTTATTGTTTTTGTTGGGAAAGGAGAAAAGATCAGGAATAAGAACAAATCCTGCACTCAAGAGCAACTCAACAAGGTTTTGGAAGCCTTTCGTCGCGGTTTCACTTACACTGTTTGTCTCCAATTAGAAACTTTCCCTTGTCTCCATTTGGATTAATTTGTTTCCAATTGCAGCATTTTACGCTCGCGTATTTTTCTTGTATTTAAGAAGTTTTCAAATTATATTTAAAGTATTTTCACTAAACAGTAACATTCTAGAAGAGTCAAGGAGCAAATTTATGTAATTCTCTTCAGAAAAAAAGGACAGATAATCCTAACCGGCTTATGTAAGTGAGATTCTTAACGTGAGCTAACTCGGAGTGCATGCAAATTCGATTTAGAGCTGAAGTTGGGGTACGCCATTCAGTTATTTTGAATCAAATTCGTGAAATTATACAAATTTTGTATTTAAACCAAAATATCAAGGATTTGGATGAACTGACAGAACAGTAATATATGGGTGAAATGTATACCATAATGTTCTCCATCTCTATAATTTTGCAGTAGAACATGATCTCATCGATTACTCAGAAGCCGAGATAATCGACATTGTTTGTTTCTGAACTCGTTTTTTCGACCAGAGCGCCCCAAGTGCTCCTTTCATGAATTTCAACTATATCAAAGAATTGTTGTATTTTGTGAGACTTTCCATTTAAAACCCTATTTTAAGTGTCTTGGTCGAGAAGAAGTAGTCAAATTGGCATCTGAGTAGGTTTCAAAGCCTTATTTTGGAAAAATCAATTTTTTTCACACTTAAACGACAAAATCGGAGTGATAGCGTAGTCTGAGCGGAAAATAATGTATGGACGAAATGTAGACACAAATGTCCTCTACAATTATGTCGAAGTAATCATCAAAATCGGTTAAGCACGTGTCGAGATAATTGAGGTTGTGATATTGAAATTTGTTTTCGACTGTGGCGCCCCTGGTCTTGGTTCCACGAAGTTTAAATCTTCTAGGAAGTTGTAGCATTTGGTGAGATCTTTCGTTTAAGCCCTCACTCATCAAAATCGGTCAAAAAGAATGGTAGATATGATTTTTTTTTTTAATTTCGTAAACTTTGACCTCTCATATCTCCTGTTCTATTGAAACCACAGCGAACCCACGACCCATTTTGGAAACGTCCTAGACTAGACTACAACAATCTAAAATTTGATTAACTTGCACAATGTCGTTTTTGAGAAAAATGAGTTTGAATTTTGATGAATTTTGACGCTATCGCAGCGCCACCAGTGGTGCCTTTTTGAACTTCCATCTGAAAGTGCTCATCGAGACGAAACCACAAACCCAAAATCAAACTCGGTCGGAGAAAAGTCAAATTTAGTCGGTAAAAAGTCAAATTTGGTTAGTACATTTTTTTTAAATCAGTAAAATGCGAAATTTAATCAGTGGAAAATTAAATATGATCAGTGAATAATAATTTAGTCAATAAAAAACTACAGTAGAGTCTCGCTATAGGCCATCGCTCTATAGTCCACAATTTATCGACCGTTGATTTCAAAACACTGATTTTAAGTTAGGTTATGTTTTTTAGTATGCGACATGCATAATTATTTTAATATTTTTGGCAAACTTTATTAAGTAGTTGTGATAATTGTGATCCAGATTGAAGAGAGCAAGGACAAGTACCACAATCGCAAAGAAAGTGGAAGCCGTCGAGCAATTTCAATACTAAAAGTCGTTGATAATTTTAAAAAATTACATGGACTATAGTGCGACCCAAGTGTCAAATTTGAAACCAAATATGGACTATAGCGAGACTCTACTGTAAAAGGAAATCAATAAAAGTTAAAACTTCGCATATCCGGATAAAAAGTATTGCACATTTCGTATTGCGGAAACTTCGTATTTTAATACATTTCCTATATTTACCATTTCGTATTTCATATCTCGTCTTTCCTAAATTTTGTACAAAAATTAAACAGGTGCTACTGATAACTTTCCAAAACACAGAAAATTTCCTTTTGCCTCAACAGGCGATACAGATAACTTCCCGAAGCACAGAAAATTTGATTTTTTACTGACCAGGTTCTTTATTTTTTACTGACTTTTTTTTTATATTTTACCGATCAAATTTAATTTTTTAATGATCAATTTTGATTTTTCACTGACCAAATTTGACTTTTTATCGACCATTTGACTTTTCTCCGACCGAATTTGATTTTTTACTGACCAAATTTTATTTTATACTGACCAAAATTTTAATTTTTTACTGACCAAATTTTATTTTTTACTGACCATATTTCATTTTTTACTGACCGTATTTTATTTTTTACTGCCCGTATTTGATTTTTTACTGACCAAAAAGTCGCAGCCTAGCAATAATATTTAGTCTTCAGGTCAAATTCATTAAAGGAATATGGAAAAAATGTGAAATGTTCGAAGCCAGAGTATGAGCGAAGCCTAAAAACTTTCTCTACTCGTGATTTTCTTTTTTTTTCTAGATTTTCTTCTTTAAAAAACATCTGGCATATCATTGTTCATATTTTCTGCAAAATAATCAAATTGTTTGGTTCCAGTTTTTTTTTAATTCGAAAATCTTAGAAAACTCTTAAAAATTCTTAAGCATTTTTAAGAAATAAAGAACAATTTTTTAGAGACTCACCTGAAGGCCTTCCGTTGACATGAATAGATTCTTGTGACTGAAAAAGGTTCTGAGTCCCTCGAAGTGTCCCAAAATGACTTCCAGTGGGAAAGACAGGACCTCCCAGATTTGATGGTGTCACCGGAGGTGATCTAAACAGTTACCAAACACAAGAAAAATTAGCATTTTTTTTCCGAAAATCACAAAAAAAATCACCACATAGATTAAATGTCTTGAACTGTGTTCTAAGTGATCTCGAAAGGTGAAAAAAAGATCCTTCAATATAGAGTTTCTATTATTTTTTTTTTCAATAGTGTTTTGTGAGTGGACTAATGAAGGTAAAACACTTAGTATTTCCATTCTAAAAATCTCACGTGTCTCGAGTGCACTCGAAAAAATAGTACGTTCCATCCCGGTTAAGACGAAGCAGCATAAAAGATTATTTTTATCTATTAATTTTTCCAATCATATCTCAACTTATGAACTCTTGAATTTTATTCTTCTCGAGCACATAAAATTGCCACACCACGTTTCTCATAAATAAAAAAACACCTTTCTACTTGGAAAAGGTGACAATATACAAACAAAACATTATACAAAGAAGAGAGATTAGGAAATTTTTCCAATACCTGGGTGACTTCATACTGTGATGTCTAGCAACGGATGTTTTTCCGGAATTTTGAGCACTCCCAGGTGGTGCTCCAGGTGGCTTTGGTGCCAAATTCGGCTTTCCATGATTTGGTTTATGAATCTGCATCGGCTGATTGGCCATTGTATTGAACAAGGAGGATTTATTGGCAACAACACTACCCGGGAGTCCTGCCGAACTCTCAGCACTACTTCCTGAGGAGTTGCTATTGGCAGAAAAATTAAGCAATCTCAATGGTTCAGTCGATAGAACTTTGTATTCTTTTGAGAAAACAATCAAAAACTCCAAAAGAAAAAACAAACCGCCAGAAAAAATGGGATAAAAACTCACCTTGATACATTTTGGAATCTCTTTGATTCCGGAGAGTGAGATGAAGCTCCTCTGGTGGAGTCACTGTCCGGAGGTGTCTGAAACATCAAAAATAAAGCAATTATTTAATCCTTATTCCTCCCAAATGAATCCCTTACAATTGTGCTAGTCTTCATTGGTGGATTCGGCGGAGGACCCCGGTTAATCTTCAGGTTGGCTTCGGTGACGCTCTTCTGTTGCTGCTGCTGCTGCTTCTGCTTTTTCAGGGTTAAATGCTTCGTAAGCTCAGAATTAAAATCCAGAGCTACATTGTCATTTACCCTGTCATTCCGGCTCGCATCGGCGTCCACAACATCCCTCGCTGGTGAAACGGGGCTCACCTGAGTACCTCCTGCGAATGCAAGATCATTTCCGTAACGAATTTCCGTGGTATTTCAAGCGATTTAACACATATTTTTTGAGAATGTGACATTGAAAAATGCTTAGAATATTCCAAGGTCAATATCTCAACTGATAACTTAGAAAAGGGTTACAAAAAAGTGATCCTATATTTTTTTTATTAGAAAATAAAGTTCTTTAAAATCGATTTAAACCGATGAAATAAAATTGAATTTTGGACCAAAAATATTATCGGTTCGGAACTAATAAAGATCAACTTGAAATAGGATCACACGAATTAGGGATTCATAGATCTGTCCAAGTAATTCAAGCTTCAATGTAATTGGTTCAGAGATATGCCTTTAAATGCTCTTCAATCTTTGACTTTGAAACATCGTTCGAAGTAGAGCCCTGCCCTGCATACCCGACCCGACCCGACCCGTGGGTACCCGCATGATTTTTTGCGGGCCGGGCGGGTTTTATTTTATTTTCTGCGGGTCGGGCGGGTCACGGATACAACCCTTCAAATTTTCGGGTATTACTTAAATATTTATCCGACTTGATTTCTAGGATTTTTTAAAAACATTTTTTTTTTAATTGATTAAGCTTTGGCGAAGTTTACAGAAACATAGAAAAACGATATGATAATCAGAGAACAATTTATGTTATCGGAAGAGGATATGAACTTAAAACAGTAATAAAGTGGTCTGACGAAAACAAATAATAATTTCATTAGATCCAATAGTTACGCACCTCACGGGATTATGCTATTATACTCATACAATTATGCATGTTTGCCTTATATTGGATATCATTTTGTGAAACCATTGTTGACTTACACATTAACATATATATATACTATTTTGTGAAGCGCGAAACTGAAAAACACTTTATGCTCATTTAAAAAAAAAAAAACTTAAATTTCTTTAATTGAGGTAAAATTTTTGAATATTCTGACAATTTCTTGAAGAACTCCGGATAAAAACCAAAAAGTCCTTTTTATAAATACACCTCTTTTAGACTTAATCAAACGCAATCATCTCTAGGTGTATAATGCCATTTCCCTAAATTTTTTCGGGCGCGAAAATACGCTTATTTTCAGGATAAAGTATGTAATATATGTAGTGATATATGAAAGTAGACCATCTATTGTATAGTCCACTAATATCTAGCTATATAAATTGACTAATACTCATATTTTTGATCAAATTCAGCATGTTATGTCATTAAAATTAAATTAATTTCGTTAAAATTGTGGTCAAAATACGCAGAGATGAAGTACAAAACGGTTAGGACTGCGCTGAAAGCACGCACAGTAAAATCATAAAATGGTTAAAATTGTCCTAAAAACACTCATAGATTAAGGATAAAACGGTTAAGATTGCGCTTAAAATCACGCACAGCTCAATTATAAAACGGTTGACATTGCGCTTAAAAACACGCACAGCTTAATCATAAAACACTTAAGATTGCGTTTAAAATAACGCACAGCTCAATCATAAAACGGTTGAGATTGCGCTTAAAAACACGCACAGTTCAGTTATAAAACCGTTAAAAATGCGCGTTTTTCAGCGCAATCCTAATCGCTTTATGATTGCGATGTGCGTATTTTTAAGTGCTTTTACCGTTTTACGATTGAACTGTGCGTGATTTTAAGCGCAATATTAACCATTTTATGATTGAGTTGTTTCTTGTTTTGAACTGTTTTGTACATCATTTGTAACAGCGAAATTTCAATCGTTTTATATTTGACCAGTGCGAGTGCGAGTTTAACTACATTAAAGGTTAGGGCGTTTAATTCTGAAGTATTGCGAGGTTTGAACACTTAAGCGGCTAACACAGCGAAGACCGTTTTACGCAATATCTCAATCATTTCATATTAATTGCGTGCGAGTTTTATTGACGCCTTATAGCAAAAATCGAATAATACTTTTAAGGTTTATTATAAAAATAAAAAGTATCCCATGCTTATGCAATATAGAATATGCTTGATTTTTATTCTGAGCTTGGAATTTATAAATTACATGTATTTTACAAGATATTGTTGCACTTATATGACGACTTTTCTTGATCTTGGAGTACTTATTAAACTGGAATTGATCGAAATTTTTCAAATTGGCATTTCCGCAAATAAAGAAATAGCAATATTACAGTAGACTCTCACTCAATCGGCTCTTTTTCAATCGGGCGTCAAATTTTGTTGACAATTTTCACGCTTAATTATGAAGCTAATTCGCTCAAATTCGCTGTAGTTCTTCCTATTTTATTGTGATTCTTTATAATTGAGCGCTTTTTGTGGAATTTACAAAGGCTTTGACGCCCAATTCTATCGCTAAACCGGATGACATTTCGCCCCATATTCCCGATTGAGAGAGAGTCTACTGTATTTTAACACAATACTCTAAAATGTTTTACGGTTTTATTGTGTTTAATTGGTTATAATGCTCAACGCACAATAATTTTTGTTTAGTAAACATGTTTTTGACATTTCAATGAGAGTGAGTGAGATCTAGATCTAATCATTTCGCTCATTCTCCAGAGAAATTTTGAAAACATGTTTACAAACACAAGTTATTGTGTATTGGTCATAAATCAATTTAAATAAATCTGTAAAAAAAAAACTAAAACCACTAATCGCCACTTTTAGGAAAAAGTGAAATTAATTGTATTATAACTTTTGGCCCCTTATTATCAGATAACTCAAATTTGAGACAAAGCTACTTAGATATATTGGCTCTAGATTCGTAAAAACAATTGTCCTTCAATTTAACGCGGGAGTACCTAAAAACCTGATTTTTATTAACAATGCAAAAATAACCACTTCGTCGCCACTTTTTACCACTTTTCGCCAGTTCTGTAATCACTTCTGGCCATCCACTTGGAAAGGCTCAAACTCGATTATTTTGAGCAATATTATGCAAAGAATACATTCAGCATTTCTTTTTCCTCATGTTTCACCTTATTATTATTAAATGATTTTTCTTCATTTTTATTTGAGAAATCGAATTATTAGACTATTTCAGAAAGTAAAGAAAGCAGATTTGACAACTGAGAATGTATGAAGTGAAGTTAGCGTCGCCTATTGAAAAGCGATGGCGACAGGTGGTGAATCTATTTTAGAATATTACCACTTTCCGCCATGGCTCATTTTTATATAAAAATAATATAAAATGAAATATTAACTAATTAAATACAAATTTTATGTATTCGTCGAATGTAATTAAATGTTCAATAGGCAAATTATTTATTCAAAAATTAAATTTTGTTCGATAAAAGTTTCATGACACTTACTGTACTTGGTAAGAAATATTGGATTCGATGCACTTGCTTAAAATATTCCTCTACTAAAAAATGCTCAAACATTTAAATTCAAAGCAAAAAATTAGTGTTTTTCGACTCTATACGTAGCAGAAATAAAAATAGAAGTAACTTTGCGGCTAATTTATTTCGTAAATCGTGAAAAATAGCGATTTCAATACACGTGGCGAGAAGTGGTGATTCCACCCAAACAAAATTGTATATATATTTCGTAACAAAAGTGTAAAGAAAACGCTTTGGAACAAACAAATATCTTCTCTAAGTACAAATTGATTCCAAAAAAATTTGTTCTTAGGAAAACTTGTTCCAATATTTTGGTCAGTGTCCAAAAGTTTTTACCGTGAGCCTAACACATCACAAAAATATTAATTTAGAATTTTAATATATTTTGAAAAAATGCCAATACCTTTTTTGTTTGATTTTGAAGAGAATATTTTTTTATAGAATGTTTTCAAGAACATTTTTGCAGTCAGAACAAAAATTTCTTTTTTAAATGATTTAATAGAAATTCTTTTCAAAGTGATCCAATTTTGACAAAGACATTGTTCTCTCAAGGCACCCAGGTTTCTAAGATTTACAACTGGCACAGGTTACTTGTTTGCTAAATGATATCCCTCCTTGGAAGAAAAAGAAATCCTTAGAATAATTCCAAATTTAACTCAAGATAATCCTCCACCGAGGCATCTTAAAATATTGCAAGAGTGCCCCCATGCATCGACAATCTACAAATCTGTCGGTGCTGCTGATGAGAAAATTGACAGTGGAAGTATTTGAGTGGCTTTTATGACATCATTCCAAAGTGCCTCACACAGTCATTGATGACTAATGCGCGCCACGGAGATTTGTGATCTCCTTGAGACGAGTAAAAATGAAGAAGCACATGGACAACAAATGGGTCAATTCTCACCCTCAATCTCAATGGGGAAAGCAAATAAAACAGATGTTGGGATTGCGGGGTTTGCAAAAGGATCAGTAGTAACCTTAGAGATCAGCCTTTGTTCCTGGAACAATGGCAGGAAAGAGATTTTCTTTGTGTTCTGGGGACAGAGAATGGAATCCCTGGAATTGCTGTTGTATGACTTACCTCTCTGTCCAACGGGTTTAAGCTTTGGCATTGACGACAACCCCTCGAAGATTCCTGCCAGTTTGGGCGCTTCTCCTCCTCTCGACGTCCCATCCACACCATCTGGTCGTCTTCCTTGGCTTCTTGTTGGGGTGCCCCCATCTGTGACACGTCCCGCTAGGGCAGGGCCACTCTTATCCACCGTTACAGTCTTCTTGAGTTTCGTGCCCTTCTGAATGGACTGCAGCAGGGCACTCCGGGCATCTCCTCCACCCGATGATCCGCCACCAATTTTAGCCACGGGCTGTGGCGGCGGAGCGGGTGGGGCTGGTGGCGGAGGCACGGCCATCAGCACTGATAAATTGACGTATGGTGCTGTGGGGAAAATCACACACTATCTCTTCCGCCAAGAGACCTTCCTGCCAGTAAAATTGACGTGGGTGTTGGTGCGTCCACACAATTGAAAAAAAAACACAGAAAACCTTGCCCACTAGAGACTGTGCATTGTGCCAAAGTGTCCACAGAGTCTCTGGTGAGATGAATCAGTGGGCAGCAGGTGCTAGATGATGGGCTAAAGGTGATTTTTTGGCACTTTCACTCAAATACAATCAATGCCGTGATCTCGCCATGACAATCACGGAAAAACCACGTACACGGAAAATTCACAGGGATTGGTCACATTTGCACAAGTACACCTGTCCATAGATACACAATCTCCACAATATACACCACAGAGCACTTCTATTGATGATTTTTGGGGCTTTTCCCAAGCATTTTTGCCCTTTTTCTCGCCCAGGAGATCAAAAATTGCTCTGACACTACTGACAGCACTTGACAAAACTCACAGCATCGACAGAAAAAAACTGCTAGAAAGTCAATGGACCAAGGTCAGTGGCGGTTAAATATTCAAAAGATCAAATTAAAAAACGACAAATTTTATTTTCTAAAAATAAATGCTTTGTAGAATTTGTCATGCTACTTCTGGACTACTTTAGGAGATAGCTGCTGTTCAACAGCATCAGTGAGAAGCTGGGCCACATCGGTGAACTCTCCGGAGGAAGTTCTGTCTGAAAAATAAATTAAAAAGGAATCATAAAGCTGTGCAGGAGCGGGACAACCCGGTTGCCAATGTATACATGTCCATTACATTATCATTACATCCTGTGAACTGTTATATGCAATATGAAGTGCATGCATCACACCCGTTTCTCAGGTAAGTACATATAAAATCAGTTTAGAATAACTTTAGAATCAGGTTAATTAACCCTCTATCAGGTAAGATCAAAAATCACATTTACTGCGATTACAAGGTGTCTATGGTGTCTATACATTTAAAATAGCTTTTTCCCATTTAGTTATAGGGGAAATTTATTTTCGCAATTTAATTTTTATTATTTTCGCGAGAATTCGTCAGTTAAATCAGCATTTGTCGATATTGACAAACCTGCGGGACGAAATCATTGAAAAACCACTCCTTGAAGAGATATCTGCTCATCCATGCGGATGGTTGATGCCCATATTTTACTGGCAGGTCAAACTTATTCACATGTTTGAGAGCTCTAGGCTTTTCTGACTTTCCAATAACAAAAATGGGCAGCTTGTGATAACCTGTTACATTAGCACAGGCAAGAATTGTGACCCTCTCTTTGTTCACTTTGTATCCGGCAGCTCTTTTTTGGATTTTTTCTGCCAGTGTCTTCTTTGGAAGTGTTTTGTACCATAAGCCAGTTTCGTCGGCGTTTTAGATTTGTTCATAGCAGAGGTCCTCTTCTTCTATCAGTTGTTGATATTTCTCCATAAAAGAAGGGAGATTATGATCTGCTGATGACAGAGCTTCTCCGGACACCGAAAGAGCACGAATGCTGTTCCGCTTCTTCCAATGCGATAGCCATCCTTCACTTGCACAAAAATCTTCCGGGCCATCCTTGCCAGTGAGTTAAAGAAATATTATAAAAAACTTTTATTTTCACCTTTTTCTCTCATATAAACAAACCACACAAATAAAGCTTCTGATGTCTTAGGATACAGTGTCGATGATTGTATACGAGCTCTATTTGCATTATTTAAATGAAGAGAGCTTTCCTTGAGCTGCTCATATTGTTTCAGCCAATCCAGCAGTGTTTGCCTCCCAACATTGTAGGCAGCTCCAACAGAAAAAAGTGATTCTCCTGCCTGGAGACATTCGACAGCTCGAACTTTGTCGAGAATTTTTGTCGTGGTGTGTTTACGTTTCATTTTTTATCACAAATTTGCAACAATTTTATTTAGAAACTTTGATAAAATTAAAATAACACTTCAATTAACACTGGAATTATACTTTCTCAGAATGTAAACAAAATTTTGAATCTTTCAACCGCCAGTGTTTGGCAGCTGTCACCCGGATAACGAAGTGCCGGATAACGAAGAGTCGAGTGTACTCTATCTAAAGCAATAGAGTTTGTAATGAATTAATGCACAGAATTTTAATTCAGTGACTGTTAAGACGTGTGTTTGACATGGGCTCCCCGTGCCCCCATAATAGATTAAAAAAAATTCTTTTCAAAAAATTCATCTATTAACCCTTTGACGACGAGACACTTTTTACGGACTGAAAATCCACAATAAAAATTAAACTGAGAAACGTAATCAATGATAAGTCTTACATCTAAACTTGGAAAGTCCAACAGAGTCTGATTCGGTGTATTTTGTGCTTCTATGAACGATAGGGACAAAAATAGTCCAAAAATTTAAGTAATTTTCCTGACAATACCAATGAATAATATTTTTCGCTTTAATGAAAAATATTACGTATGAGTATTGTAGTTTTTATTGTCAAAAGGGTTTTGCTTAAAAAAATTAGAAGTATAAAAAATAAATAAAATCAATTATGAATTTGAGATTTTAAAAATTCGCCATTTTTGAGCTTAAATATTTACTACATAGCAAATAGCTGGAGATTTGCAAAAAAAATATCCTAGATTACTTGAATCTTTTACTTTGCAATTACGTAAAAACCTAAGAAAAAAATAACTTTAGGTAGTCAGGAAAAATTATTTTCTTTATGGGACACCGGTGCTCCAATCGTCCTTAACTCTTTCCGGACCACAACATATCCAGCGAACGAATTTCAGTAAAACTCACTTTATTGTAAGTCTTACTGGTCAAATATGATACTTTTGTAGAGAAAGAATTTTCTCCGCCTCTGGGAAATTGGAAAACTCATGGGAACTCTAGTCCCCTAAAGAACGTAAAGGATACAAACTTGGACAAACTTCCATTTTCCAAAAGCCAATAATATCAATTTTGTGAATTATTTTTGCATGTCAAATGACTCCTTTACAATGTTGATCACTAAAACAAGAAGAATTATTGACCAGTATCTTGTGGGATGTCCAGGAAGTGCTAAAAAGGACACCCAGCTCCTGCTTGCCAACAGATTCCTCAAAATATTTCACAGAATAACACTTTAACACACATTTCTCTCAACAGGATGTTATTGCAGACACATTAAGCTTTCTCAAGAGCCAAAAAAACACTTCCTGGACAATCAGAATTCACCAAAATCTGGAAGAATAGGAAAAACTTCCTCGAAAGCAATCTCCCTCGCTGCCAAATGTCAAAATTATCGGCCATATTGACAAAAATTTCGCTCCCGCTCGGAATTTTCTTACAAGGTTGGTGTCAAAAAGCAAATGGCGGACATTGGCGGGATAACCTTACATTTGACCTCTAGATTTATGCGGACGAGAGTTCCCATCAAGTTTGAACAAGTTTTTTGAAAATTTATGAAAAAATTGTTAGTTATCATACTTATTGGCCCCGAGAGGTTTTTCCTTATTCTGGTCTAGAAATATAAAAAGGTCACAATATCTGCAAGGAAGCAGAAAATCGAAAATTCACGATTTTTGACCAAGAATATCTTAGCTCAGGAGTTAATTGGGATCCTGCAAAAAATATCCTAGATTTGGACATCCTTATAGTTTGTAATCATCCACAAGAATCGGAATTTTATCGATTCTAAATAGTCTAAAAAAAATCTTTTTTCCATGGGTACCCAGAGTCCCAAAGGAGACGAAAGAGTTAAAGGGTTAGTCTGTAGGAAACTAATCCCAAAATATTAACATTCTATCTCAAGTATATCTGGTACATTGACTGGATGGGTTAATTGTAAACCTTGTAAGCTATTTGAGATCAATTGGACATGTAAACTTTCGCAACTGGGAAGGATGTTAATGGATGGTGTCAGCCGGGATGTAACTTACCATTGTATGGTACTAAGACGACCAAATTCCGGCAGGCTGGACAAGAATTCAGCAAATTCTGCAATTTATGATAGAATTTGTCAAAAACTTCCGGGGCAAAGCATCTCAAGTCTCCATTATGTTTAATTGTCTCGTAGAAGGTCAGGAGGGGAGTTGCAGCCTCTGCTACCACAAAGTATTTCTTCGGTAGGAGTTTGTAGACTGTATTTGAGTAATGCCTGTTCGTCGTACCCGCCCGATCTCGAATAATAAATTCCAAATTGTGAATTTTGATGATATTTTCGCTGCAATCATTGAACAATGGATGGGAATAGAGACTTTTCGGCAGCAGTATAAAGAGTTTCTTCACTGGAATCTCAATGTGTTCAGTACTTTCAAAGTCTTGTATTCTCTCCACTATTCCTTTATTCCCATCACCCTTATTGGCTAGGATGATATTGAGGTAGCCGTAGAAGAAAGAATTTGCCAAACTTGTTCCACAGTCCAATCCTCGGGATTTTCTCAATCCAATTGTCGTGGAATATAGTGAATTACTGTTGTGCCACTGTACGAGACAATACAGGGGTCCAAAGAGAAAACACTTCCAGGCAAGATCGCAGAGATCAGCGAAATTTTCTGTGTAAATACGAGTGAATATTTGGATGACCAAGACAGCAACTGTCCAGGAACATCCGCTGAATGTGAGTTCAGCTATTTGTCGAATATTGTCATATTTATCTCGGTGGTAGATTATTTCACTAGCGAATTGAATTAGACGCCAGATGAGATCACCAAATGAGAGAAACGTTCCAAGAGTGCCCACAATTTCAAAAGTTCCTGGAATATCGATTGATTCCATTGAATTTCCTTGAAAACTGATAAATATATCTCTATAGTATCTTACCTTGCATTGGAATTTAAGTTTTTAATGAAATTCCTAGAGGAAACTGGGAAAAATTACAGTCTTCTTCTGGTTCCCAGAAATTCCTCCTGGCCATGGTAAAAAAAAAACTGCTAGAAAACTGACAGCATGATGTCACATGCAATGTCAACATTGCCAACGCATATTTGCACAAAAACACGGAAAAGATTACTTGCTTTTTTTTTCAATTTTCTCTCCCAATTTTCCAAGCCACGGGCTCCAGCTGATAAATAATGTGACAATAGTGATTGTGAAAAAGTGATGAGTCCACTTCTTTCACAAATGGATGCCCCAACAAATGCCACTTTCATCAAGTACTTTGGAGATTCTCTTGGTAAGTTTTTGGGATATGTTTACTTGGGGTCTTCCGACTCTTTTCCATATGTACATATTTTTTCCTCATTCCCCGAGGTCATAGGCATACTAATTTGACTCTCACCTTCAATTCCAGGCCAATACATCGATCTGGATTACTCAATATGGCTCTCCAGGCTTCTGACACCGCTCATTATCACCTTTATGTTGCCATTGGTATTCGTTGGACTGATTTATTTCACCTCTATTTTTCTCTACATTTACAAATTGCACAGGTAAGTGCCCAAGAATGCTACTATGGACTAATTGCTATGGCATAGTTTGCAAATAACAGAGTTTCCGGGTGATACCATTAAAATATTCCAAGCTTTCCGGAGCCTATACTCATTTCCATTTAACATTTAAAGAACAGGTTTCCTACGGGGATTTCATTAAGAAATTGCCCTGGAAATTTCCAATAAATTACTCAAATTTTTATAGAACCTATCTTCACAAAATATTGCTCAATCTTTGTTTATTTTGCGTTTAAAAGGAAGCGCTTTAATTTTATCAAGGCATGTTTAGTGGTCAACACCAACATTCTTGATAAGAATTTCGCATTTGAGCGTTACCAGTGATAGTCATGTTGATGAAAATGAGTCATTTGCAGATAAGAAAAAACGAACTATTCATAATTCATAGATAAGGAGTATGTTTACAAAGGCAGAATTTCATATTAAGACCGTTTTATGACCCAGAGATTCGTAAAAAATTATTGGCAGAACTTGCAGTTTTTCAGGAACAACTTCTTTGGGGTCATTAAACAAAATGTTGAATGTTACACTAATTGAGAGAACATAAAACTTAATTATCTTTTTTGTTAGGTGCATGTCATATAATTCATGACCAGCGAATAGTTTGGAATATAAAGAAATTAAGCCAGTTTATAATTCAATACCCTGGTTCTAGGGGAAGGCTTTCAGGCTTCCCACACATTCTGGCTTCGAAAACTTTACATTTTTCCCATATTCCTTGAATGAATCTGACCTAATGGCAATATAAAGGGGGTACCGGGATTATGCATATTTTCGAGACCGAGAAAAAGCGCGCGAAACGGCTTTATGCATGCAGAAAATTTGCATACTTTCAGGGGACATCTTTTTTCACCGCCAACGGTTCATATTACGCATTTTGAAATTTACCGGCGCCTCGGAAAAATTGCATACATTTACTATAAGCCATTCAAATGTCCATTTCTTATGCCAACTCCATATAAAAAAAAGGAGTGGCAAAGCATCCCAGGCTTTGCGAAATGCTCGAAGCTCGAACTCGTGACTTAGATGACCGCAAAAGTATTTTCGCATCATTTACCGTTTACCGTTTACCGCTTCTCAACCGATTAGAACTGATTCATGAATCACTCAAAAGATCCCCCAAAATAATTTTAAAAGTAATAGGATTGATTTTCGCATAAAAATTAGTTATCGGTTATGAACCGGTCCAATACCGGTTCAAAACTGATTGGAACCGGTTCAGTTTTGTCGGAAATTCCAAGACCTTTCCAACGACCCCAAACATGATCCCATTCGCTTGATAAATGCGCTCCCTAGTGTCATTTTAACCTTTGACCTTGAAAAATCGTTATTAGGAATGATTCAACGGGATTTTCGTATATATGAGATGTCCGCCTACACTGGTAAAAAAAGGTGGATCATTTTGATTCATTCGCGATCCTTTTGGTGAATCAAATATGATCCATCATTTCAAATGTTTCATTTCGATCCTTTTTTGAAAGATCATTTTGATCAATTGCAAAAGAATCAAATTTTGATACTTTGAATGGTTCACTTTGAGGAGCTTTTCAATGGATCAGTGAATGATACTCTAAAATTGATCAAATGGAACTTTTGAAATGATGACTTTTTAATCTTTTTTAAATGTAATGCATTTGCCCTTCAAAACAAATTAAAAGAAAAACATATATATATGAAATATTTCCAGATATGCGCTTCTAAATGTTCCGAAGCTTGAACGTAGAGCAAAAAACACTTTTTACACAATGAAAATCTAAGGATTTTTTTTCACTATTTGATCAACAGAAAGTTCTCTCTTTCCGGGGGTGGAACACCGACAAAATTACTTGGAATTGTACAAATCCGTGCAACTGGGGATTATTTTAATTTTTGCTTTTTTTACTCACTTTTGGCAAATTTTTCACGTTTTCACAAGTCTCCAAACTTAATCCTTTTTAACCTATAGCATTATAATTTGTAGAAAAGCGCCACTAAATATCTAAAAGGACACAAATTCCACGACAAGCGCACCCCGTTTATTTATGCGCTCAGCGAGTGTCAGTGACTGTCACTGACGTCACTAAAAGTGGCGTGATTATCCAAGCAATCCATTCAAATGTATCACTTTTGACATATCGTACCAAATTTTCAATCGCTGAAATATCACGGTTAAAATTTTAAAGCTATCAATTTTTTAGTTTAAACACGTTCCCCTTATATGAGCAAATACAGTAAACACATTTTTTACTGTTTTAATGGTTTTATTTAGTAAGAAAATTTGTGGAAAATAATCGCAATAGTGATCCAATTGAAATGTTCAATATGATCCATTTGAATGTATCCCATATTTTCTATATTTTTTGGCGTAATATCCTGAAGATTGAAAATAGTTGTCTCAAAAATGTCTCATTCTGCCTTGTTATATTATTCCTTTAAACCTAAAAACTCATTTTCGCTATTTTCCTTTTATTAGTTGGCAGAAAAATATTCTTGAACATCGATCTTTCTGAATTGATCGATTCGAGGAACCTTTCAATGTATCATTGAATGTGATCCTTTACTTGGATCACTGAAGTGATTCATTAAAGAATAATCAATTCAATTCAAGTGATTTGATGAAAATGAACCTTTTAGGCCATGATTCTTTTGAAATGATACCTGGTGATCCATTCATTTTTACCAGTGTAGGTAATCTCTAAAACATATCCCAAAATGAAGAAAATCGCACGACGCGTTTTTGAGCAATCTCTAAAATACATAATTTTAGAAGGGAAGTGGAGGGGTGGGGGTAAATGAGGGGCATGTTAACGATCCTTGGGTTGACTCATGGGGGGGGTCCCCCGAAGGTCCCAAGTCTCTATTTCTAACCGTTTGGCCTCTATAGCTGGCCACCTATATTCAGCTTTCTGGACCTTGTTTTGGCGGACTGTCGTTGCTTATCTGTACGATGAGGTGCAGGTTGGGCTTTATAAGTCACTAAATCATTCTTCTTCTTAATTTCATGAACTAGGTAATGTGAAATACCCGTCTTTTTGGCCACATCTCGGAGGAATAGAGAAGAATTCCTCTGAAAGTACCCCAGCACCCTTTTCTCCATGTCGCGGTCTTGAATTCCAGGCTTCCTGCCACCAGCTTGCTTTCGGACAAACGTCTTTGTATCCTTGAATCGCAATACTACCTTTCGGACTGTTGAGCGCGACTTTCCGATGAGTTTTCCTATTTCCGCATAAGTCGCATTTGGATTTTGTAGGTAAATGTCAACTATCTGTTGTCGGATTCTCTCCATCTTCTTGAGATATCTCAACCAAAAATCAATATTTTTTAACGAGAGTGGTATCAAAATAAAATTAATGAAATGCACTAAAAATAACAACTGACAAACAAAAAGTAGACAATAGTTGAAATTATCAAAATCATATCAAGTGTTGGGGAAATTCAAACGATTCCATGCTTTAGGCTTCCTAAATCATCGATATCTCGGAATTTCTAGGATACCCGATATCTAGGATTTTAAGACCCGGGTTTTCTTGATCCCAGAAATCTAGGATTTTAGGATCTCGGTTTTCAAGATCTCAATACCAAAAAAAACACGAAGAATATCGGGGTTTTGATGCACCCCAGATCATCTATACTCCGAATTTTTCAGGATCTAGGGATCCCGAAAATCTAGGATTTTAGCATCCCGGTGTTCTTGATCTCAGAAATATGAGAATTTAGGATCTCGATTTTCTTGATCCCAGAAATCTGGGATCCTGGGAATCTAGGATATAGCATCCCGGTATTCTTGACTTCAGAAATCTGGAAATTTAGGATCTCTGTTTTCATGATCTCGACATAAAAAAAATACACACAGATCATCGATATCTCGGAATTTGTAGCATAACGGATATCTAGGATTTTAAGACCGGGTTTTCTTGATCCCAGAAATCTAGGATTTTAGGATCTCGGTTTTTAAGATCTCAACGCCAAAAAAAAACACGGAGAATCTCGCGATTTTGACGCACCCTAGATCATCTATACACCGGTATTTTTCAAGATCCCAGGATCCTGGAAATTTAGGATTTTATAATCCCCGTTTTCTTGATCTCAGAAATCTAGGATTTAAGAATCTTGATTTTCATGACCTCGACATAAGAAAGCTCGCATTCCTGAATTTTTGAGGTCCCAAGGTCTTCGTTATTCCCGTATTTGGTTCACGTAAACATTGTTGTCTTAAGTGGGTTTCTGAAAATCAAGTAACAACAGCTGATTTTTAAAAATTTTTGAATGAAATATTACGAAAATATATTGTTTTTAAACCTTGCAATACATATTGTATTTAATCTTTTATTAAAGATATTTACCAATAACAGAAGAATTCCTAAAAATGCTTTCTTAATCTCGAACTTTTTCCCAAACACACGACTTTTATGGAACAAAAGGAGTACTTTGAGCTAAGATAATAATCTCAGTTTAAATAATAATAATAATTGAATAATCTCAGTTTAAATCCTTAACATTTTGTATTTAAAAAAATATAGTTGTATTAGGGAAAAATTGGGAAAATGTGTTTGTTTTTTAGTCTTCGAGGCACAGGTAACTCTTTAAAGCCGAAAACTTGTCTTCTATTTGCGAAATCGTATAAAGCGGTTATGAGACTAGATATTTAGCCCAGGTTCCAAAGTCTTAAAATCTTAAATTAGTAGCCAATTTTATTAGTTTTTCAGAATCATATGGATCATTTTCCCTTAAGATATAATCCTAAGTCTCAATTTTACGAAAAAAACCTTGGCACATGAAGAATTAAAGAAATTAAGCCATATGACTAAGCCTTAGGTCTAAATCCCGTATAAGGGTGCCTTATCCTGAGTTTCGCAAAAAAAACCTTTATTTACTTTGCAGACGAATTATAATGCAAGCGGTATCAAGTGATCTCGACTTCTGGGATGTAGGTCGTAAAATTGTATCGGCTGTATGGGATGCTCATGCATGGCTATACCATGGATACGAAGTGATTGGCCTACATCACCTTCCGCAGGAAGGACCAGCTCTTATTGTATACTACCATGGTGCTGTACCCATTGACATGTACTACTTCGTGGCACGTGTCCTCCTGGCCAAGGATCGCTTAATTTACACAGTTGCCGATCGGTTTCTCTTCAAGATACCCGGCTGGGGCATTATCAGTGATGCCTGCAAAGTGAGTCCGGGTACAATACAATCATGCACTTCGACGTTACGCGACGGTAATTTGCTGGCGATTTCGCCGGGTGGAGTGTACGAGGCTCAGTTTGGAGACAATCGATATGAGTTGCTGTGGAAGAATCGAATAGGATTTGCTAAAGTGGCCATTGATGCAAAAGCCCCCATCATTCCTATGTTTACGCAAAATCTCCGTGAGGCCTTTCGATCAGTGGGAATTCTCAAGAGATGGCTGATAAAGTTTTACAATGCCACACACATCCCAGTACGGCCCATCTATGGGGGCTTTCCGGTGAAATTGCGAACATTTCTAGGACCACCTATTCCCTATGATCCCAATCTGACACCTGAGGAACTCAAGCAGAAGACAGCCTTTGCCATTGAGGAACTGATTAATAAGCATCAGAGGATTCCGGGTGGAATCTTCCATGCACTCCTCGATCGGTTTAGTTTTTTGAGGAAAAGGAGGGCAAGTGACTGAATGCCTTTTTTTTTCTCCTTGAAGTTCTCAGCCATCTCTGCAATTCCAATGCGTGAATTTATCGAATTTTTAAATTATTTTTTCTTTTTAAAAAAAATGTTACTCTTAGGCAAAAATCTTTTATTTTTCAATTCGCAAGAGTAAGATACAGGAGCAATGTGAACCTCCTCCTCACTGTATTATTCATTTTGAGAACCATCTGTGACGGATCAGTTCACCACAAAAGACAATTATACTGAGGATGTAGCCGTACAAGAGAATGATGAATGGTCCCTGAAGGTGCTTCATCGTCAAGACAGTATCTATTTCTGTATTTATGAGGAGATTATTTCACTATTTTATGTGCAAATATATTTAAATAAAAAAAAATTATTTTACAACTCACCCTCGTTATTAGTTGTCCTCATGCGGGCCAGAATTGTGATGTTGTACATAAAATCGTTGTAGAGCTTGAATGTGATGCCATTGTCTTTCAGTATGCTAATGATGTTGTTGAAATCGAGCAGCAAAGGAAATCCTAAGAAGATCAAGATATTGTCATTGTTTTTGGAGGAGAAACGGGAAGAAAACCTCAAAAGATGCTTTTGCATTGTTTTTGTGTGGGTAAGTAAAATCCTTTTGTGGAATGAATTTACCAGGAAGAACAAAGGTACTTCTTGCTCATATTTCATCGACAAGAGTTTCTCATATTCCGCGAAGCTTCATGAGGATTTCATTGAAAAGTCGCGGTTTTTCCAAAGTTTTGCAAACAGATTTTCTCAGGCTTCCCGAGACCATTTTACAGACATTTCTTGAGATTTATCATATTTTTGCTAATTTTTTTCTTAGTTTAGTCAACGGGTAAAAGTGATTTCAAGGAACTTGAGCCTGTTTGGCCAGGGAATTCATGGGAAATCCTGGGAACCCGGGGGATCCACACATTTTTCAGGGAACTCGGGAAATTCATACATTCTTCAGGGCATTTACAGGGAATCCATGCATTTTTCAGGAAACCCTGGGAGTCATGTATTTCTCATGGTACCCAATGGAACCCGAAGAATTCTGGGAGCCCATACATTTTTTCAAGTAACTCACAGAAAACCCTTACATTTTTCAAAAATAAATTTTCTAGAAAACTCATGGGAAAGTCATACATTTTTCAGGAAACCCATATATTAAGTGTGATTCCTTCTAATCACACCTATTGTTCCGGATGAGGAACATTTTAGTTTTAAGTAATTTTGAATTACGATATTTTACAATCAAATATGCCAATTAAGAGTTTTTAAAACATATTAGAATATTTTTTGATACCCAAATTACCACGATTTCAACATAACGTCCTTATATCCTGTTAAGGATACGAATAAATTAACGTAAAAATTAAAAGAATTTGGTTTCACTGAAGCTGTCTACACATTAGACAAATTATTGAAATAGCATTTCAAAGTGACATTGAAAGGAAACTTCAATATTGAAGCGAATATTGAAACCAATATTTCAATAATTGCCTACAGGAATCCTCTGACCACAGAAAGTATCTGATCTGAAGTGTTTTGGGCATAATATACAAGAGAATCCCAGAAGATCTGGGATTTCTGGAGGAAGCTCCAGGAATCCTCTCACAACAGAAGGTATCTGAAGTGTTTTGGGCTATTCAAGAAAATCCCAGAAATTCTGAGATTTTCTGGAGGAAGTAGGTGATTAGTGCTGACCAAGGTAGGTTCTTGAGGAGATAGAACAAAATATATAACAAAATTTCAAGAATCTGGGATTTTCTGGAGGAAGCAGGAGAGATGTGTCTTGACTTAGTTTTTTATCTTGGATGTGTTTTCATTCATGAACAAGGAAAATCCGGCAGTTCTGTGATGTTCTGAAGGAAGAAGATTCCTGACCATTAAAAAATATTGAAGGAAATATCAAATCAATTTGATATTTAGAATTTCTTTGAAATTTTATTTCAATGTGACTGAAATTTTTTATTGACATAATTTGGCCTAAAATATTGAATAAAATGTTCCATATTGAAACAAATATTTCAATATTTGCCTATTAAACAATTTTCTTTAATATTGAAACATTTTTGTCAATATATCTTTGCAATGTGGAGGCAATTTTTGTCAATATTTGATATTGAAAAGAAATATTTCAATAAATTATGTCTAATGTATAGCCAGCTTAAAACTGCTGATTGCTCTGCAAGGGTTTTCGTTACCCCTAATTTCTAAGCATATGGTTCATCCTAAAAGGATTTAAGGACTACTAGACTATTTTTACATAATTTTACTACTAGGAATATCCTATTATTTTGATTAGATCTCAATAGTTTGACTAATGTAACAATTTTAGTTTTAATTATAACGAGTCATTTCACAAAACATGCAAAATTGACATCACTTTGACAATGAATATCAAAGAAACTAGGATGTTAAATGAGTCTGCACCTTTATCATCCTATTCTCCATACTCTCAAATATATCTTATATCATTTTGGGAAAATTCCAACTAATAGTTTTCTAGTTATAAACGATTAAAAATTGTTAAGTTCCCAATTAATTTAGGTCATTATGGTCAGTTAATTCACATCTTAATCAGCAGTTTCGGTCAGCAAAATAAAGAATATGCTAGTCTGCAATGACGCATTGAGGGCTCACAAAGTCTATCCTAGCAATTAAAGTGGGGTAAAAATAATTTTGTATAAATAGTCTAAGAAATTGTTCAATAAATCAGATTCGCACAGAGAACCGAGGACTTCTCATTCCAGCGGCAATAAGTAAATTGCCTTTATTCAAGGGGGAGATATTAGGGTCGGAAGTGGTGTACAGTTGAAAATGAAGTGCTTGGAAGTCTTTGGAAGTGGAAGTGTCCGAAAATAAAGTCTTCTTTGTTTAATTCCAAATTTTGCACACTCTAACGCTACTTTTGGATCAGATTTTTAATTCGAACGGCATTATAATTTGAAAACCAGTGATAAGCCCAGATAAGCTTATGGTAGCTGAGATTCTATACAGGTGACCTCGAAATGCGTGCAACTCGGGGTGCTTGCAACTCGGAATGCGTGAAAATTCGATTGTGAGTTGAATTTTGGGGGTAAAGAATCGCGTCGAGTAAACTGCTCTCGGCAGTCGAAATGGAGGAAATTGGCTCGACGCGATTCTTTACCCCCAAAATTCAACAAGCTCAGGCAGACTAGAGGGTACTTTAACTTAATTAGGCGTAAGTAGGGTACAAGCGCCTGGCAAGTTGGCCTTTTTATATGGAGCAATTTGAAGCCAATTCCTAAATTGATCTCGGACTCAGCTCACAGTGCTCCAAGGAAAAAAATTATTTAAACAACAATTTAGTATATTTATCCCTCCATACGGAAAGGTATCTTATAATACGGGAAAACGTCTCAATTTTTAAATATTTTTTAGAATAACGATCACGAGTGCAGAAAAATTCCCATGCGCATTTGTATGTGAAAGTAAGAAATTGGCTTCAACTTTGAAGGCCACTTGCCGGGGACTAGGTAGGGTACCTTCGAATAAGGAGCAATTGGGGCATTTTATAAATCGGGATTTTTCCCCAATTTTCAAATTAAACTGGATACCATGCACAAACGAATTGTAAAGCGGGTAAATGGATTATGGTAAATATTGCTGCATTATATTTGACCAGTGTATTTATTTACTGTATTTACTATACTGTATGAGTAAAGTGGTCAAATTTCAATCACTGTTAAATATTTATTGATAGTTCAATTGAATAAACTATAACAACTGGTGTTTGTGAAACAGTGAACTACACAAATAAAGTATGATTAGTGGGATTTCTCCTCTCTGTGTTAATTGAACTAATAAATAAATTGTGTTCCTAAATAAATCAAAAAATTAATTAAATAAATAGAAAATTAATTGAATTCGTAAATCTAATTTTCCACTTATAGCATTTAATAATGAGAAGCTTAGAGCAAATGCACTTTCATACTAAAATATATAAAATAGCCCACTACTCTTGCTCTGAGTGACACTTAGGGTAAAGTGATATAAGTTGGACATGGCTTATTTCTTTATAAATACAGTACAAAATTTGTTTTTAAGCAGAATGCACCAAATTATAAAACTAAAGCATTAAAAATATACAAATAAAAATGAAGTACTAAATTTATCAAGAAAAAAAGCCCTGTCCAACTTGTACCACTTTACTCTATGCTGTGCTTTTCTTTACATAAAAATATTGAGAATAAAATAGATACAAAAAATTATGCAGGACGATCAGTTAAATCAATTTACCTCATGATAAAAGTATACTAATAACTGGTACATCTTACAGATCAAGAAAATTTAATAAAATCAAAAATTACATTTCTTTCTTTCTCAAACGTTATATATTTCTTTCTCTTTTGATCATCATAACAAATTAAATTTAATTCAATCCAATTTGAGTGCCAAAAAACGGGAAAGCCATTATGCAAAACGTTTGAGACAGAAAGGGATAGGATTTCATGAAATTTTCCTGATAAAGGTGTGCCAGAGGTCTTATTACAATAGGAAGATCATTAACCAATGGGAGATATATATTTGTGTGTTGTAATTAGGTACTTAATCCTGAAACCATATTAGGAGAGGATGGGGTAGTTTCAGACATACAAGTCATTCGGAATTATAAAATTTTCGGGTAATAAATTTAATACTTGCAAAAGAAGTGAAATGTAGGTGGATTAAAATAACTGGAATACATTTATTCGATGTTGTTTGCCATACGAGTCCTTGAAATCTTCAGCTGCTTAAATTTACCCCATCATTCACTATATAGAACTTGCTACGAGGTATTCAATTTCAATAATCAGATTATCACATCCGTGCTTTTAATTAAACGTCTATAGAGATCGATACTGCCTGAGAAGGCATTTCTTTAGGACTATTAGGAATTAGGTTCTTAAATGGTGTTGGAATGGTCACTCGACAGAATACCACCTTTTACACAAAAGATGAGAGTCTCTTGGGAATTTATAATGATGCTTCGAAAACAGAAATCCCATTCACACATTTGTCTATTGATTCCAATATTGATGATCACAATGGCTCAAAAGCTTCTGTTTTAATTAAACCCTTTCAGCTATTGCATTATATTTAACAATATAGCATTGTAATTTAGGGTTGCTTGTGGTACACAAAAGATAGTATATTATAGAATAGATTTTATGCAAAGATTGATGGCAAGAAATTTTACTAAACGTGAAAATTGAATACACCAAATAGGATGCTAAAGGCATTAAATTCATATAAATCACTGACATAGTTATTTGTGCTTTATTTTATTTGGAAAAGCGCTTTTGGGTAAATTGTGTAAGTTTCCTATAGAGACTTTTAGAAAGGGTTTATTGGGTTCTATAGTTTAGGTTAAATGAAGGATTTTATCGATAAACCTGTCAGACTTTATCTTGTCATCCCTCATACATTTATTGTCAATCCTGAGTATTCATGCAATAATGAACGCTTTAAATGGAAGATTAAACATTGATGAATCTTTAATACACAATAACAAAAAATGGAAAATTTACACAAATATAACATTCTTTCAAAAAAAAAAAAAAAAATAACTCTAGGTTACCATTGTAAGGGAAAGTGGGGCAATTTGCATATGAATGCTACTTAGGAAAATTTAAGGTGTATTTTGAGGATTTTAAATAATTCTTCGCGAATTGTCCCATGGGTCCAATGCGTTTTGTCAAGATTAAAAACAGGGGCATGACGTTTCCTATGTTTCCCATATGTTTTTAGCGTGCCGAAAAAACTTTTGAGTTTATTAGCTGTTTTCTGTCATTGTAGAGTGAATTGCCAAAAAACACAAATACAAAATAAAAGCCAATTTAATATAGAATAGGCAACCGAAGACCCCAAATTGGCAACCTACGTAGTTTTGGAGATATCACGTGAAATGTGTAAGAAAACAGGGAAAAATTTACACTAAAACTGGTCGCATTTTTCAGAGCTACTGTCACCCCCCTGATTAAAAATATAAAAAATCTGTTTAAGAAAATACCTTACCTTTTGTAGTTATAATTTCCATAGGGTTCGAAAATACATTGTCGCGAAAACCAAAAATTAAATCATTGTAATTGTTACTGAGGACAAACATCCGGTTTGCCAAGAGAATTTGTTTCCCTTCTCTTACGCGCACTAGACTCTCAGTAGTTGGTTGAAAATCTGCAGATATGTTGAATCTTTTAAGTACAACTTTGTCAGTTTCATCTCCATTGTCGAACCAATCGTGATACTCAGCGCGACCACCAAAGGGTAGCCCAGAGATCAGAATCTTCTCTCTGGTATCAATCTGATCATCGAAGATGGGATTCGTGAAGACCGTGATGAGTTTTGAAGTATAGATGGTGGCTATATTTAGTCCATAGAGTGCGATACTGATGAAGAGGAGCCTAAGTGGCATGTGATTTGGACGATTGTTGGTACTGATCCCAATTAGCACTTGCCAAGCATTTAGAAGGCATAGGATGTACAATTTGTGGTGGTGGTTTTCACGATGGGAAAACCTACCCAAGACATACCACATAGATCCAGCCCAGATTAGTGAGAAAATTAACAGTAGCCATGTACTGTATAGGAAAATCACCAGGAGACTCTTCCATGGAGCTCTGTATTCAGCTAGCGGAGCATACCAAGTATAACTGTCCTCCATATAGGTTACCGATTGACCAAAATCTTCGAGATCGTTGTCAGGGAAGAAGGATCCAATCAAAAGGTCACATCTTCTCTCTACTAGTTCATTTAGTAGATCTGTAGCTACCCCATCTTCTATATCTCCGCGACTCATGTTTGTACAGACGATCTCAGGATCGAACTTCATTTGATCCCAGATTACCCGGATGAGAGCCAATTCGATTCCCGTTTCGCATTCTTCGTCGACAAAAGGCGGGGACACCTGACAACAGATCCTCAAGTTACAATCATTTAGAGTCATAGTGGTTGTCTCTAGGGCTTGTTCTTGAAGTGCCGCTAAACCACGGATTTTTCCGTCATGGCAGGAATCAAGCCGCTTGGCAATAATTTTTTCTAAAGAAGTAAGATATGATAAAGAATGATTTTATTGTGTCTGGAACTCAAATTGTACTAATTTTTTATTAAAGGGGCTAAATCGGTTTTATTAAATGGGGCACTCAATGGGTCAAGTGGTAGAGCATTCGCTCTGTGATGCAAGTATCCCAGGTTCGAATCCTTTAGGTCACCAGGAATTTTTTCTGGCGTTAAAGGTGTTCGAATTGTATCCAGTGAGCTTCACTGTACTTGTTTCCACGGGCATGGGACTGACAACCTCATCCCATATAAGAAAAAAGAATAATGCATGTCTAGAAATCCCCTTGCGGAAAGGCCTTGTTCCTTCATGGAATGTTGTGCCAGCTTTATTATTATTATTATTAAACCGGTTAAACGGTTTGAGATAGTGATTCAAGGGTTCACGTTCAAGGGAAATTTCAGTTTCTCAACGATTAAAATTTAAAAACTTTCTTCAAAATTAAATCTTCAAAGAGCGATATAATATCATTAGCAGTTTTCGAAATAAACTAAAAACCGGGTTTAAAAAGGTCTGCCACTGGTTTTTCAGAAAAGTTATGAAAGAAAAATAAAATTGCTTATGAAGAGCGAATTTTAGTATGTTTTGGTATGAGTAACAAGCATACAAATAAAAAAGTGAATTCATGTAAGGTAAATTATTTACCGGTACTTTACCGATTCATTATCAATGTAAAGCAAATGCAACCGGATTGGAAATTTCAAGACCTTTCAAAAATCTAAATTTAAGCAATTTTGTTAAAAATTGAGCCTCTTTGGAGTGGTTGACCTTGGACTTTCGAAAATTTAAAATGGCGAATTTTACGGTCAGGTGTGTATGGACGAAACGTGCGAAACGTTCACCTGCAAGCTATACAAAACCTCCAAAAATTAATTAAATGAAAAATGAAACGAATTTGAGGTTGTTTTTTTTTCTAGGAGTGGTCACTGAAGACAGGAAGTCAATATCTTTCATCGTTTAACTTACAGAAGGGTAACAAGTTGAAGAAAAAATGATTCTGTACCGCTCAGTCTTTGAATTCGAATAGTAAAAAAAAAACTTTATAAATGATTGCTTGACCCTTTAACGAAGAGACATTTTTTACGGACTGAAAATCAACAATAAAACTGAGAAAGATAATCAATGATAAGTCTTACATCTAACCTTGGAAAGTTCAACAGAGTCTGATTCGGTGTATTTTATGCTTCTATGAACGATAGGGACAAAAATAGCCCAAAAATTTAAGTAATTTATCTGACAATATCAATGAATAATATTTTTTGCTTTAATGAAAAATATTACATATGTGTATTGTAGTTTATATTGCCAAAAGGGTTTTGCTTAAAAATTATTAGAAGTATAAAAAATAAATAAAGTCAATTATGAATTTGTGAATTTTTAAATTCACCATTTTTGAGCTTAAATATTTACTACATAGCAATAGCTAGAGACTTGCAAAAAATATTCTAGATTCCTTCAACCTTCTACTTTACAATTATGTACAGACATAAGAAAAAAAAAACTTTAGGTAGTCAGGAAAATTTAGTTTCTTTATGGGACACCGGTGTTCCAATCGTCCTTAAAGGGTTAACTCTAAACTGAAGGGAATTACCAATTCGGTAGCTCAAATTCATTACTGTAACCAAATAAAACAGCAAGTTATCTTTAATTTTTTTTAACACAATAAAAAAATCTTAAACATATTTAAAGTTGTGTCAGACAGGATACTAACATTTAAAAATTTTCAAAATTCAGCCGTTAGAATCTGATTTTTTGAGATCTTTATTGATAAAATGTTCTTTGCAGTGGTCACGATCATTCAGTTTTGATTCACCTGAAGTCACAAAACTAAATTTCCGATTAGCTGATGAGTTAAACTCGTACTTTAACGAAAGGTTTTAAAAAAAAAACTGAATTTAGGATTTTTTGGAGAACTTTATATACAAAAAATTATTATTTTCGCCGTATTTTATATCACGTTTCGCACTGTAAAATAAGGTGTGACCTATATGAAAATAAAAATCCTTTGTTAAAGCACTAAATTGTCGTATCTAGAACAAGTATGTAAAATTTAAATAAAAGCAGAGCATTAGCTTTTGATAAATTTTAACTATCGATTTCAAAAATTAAATTTTGAGAAAAAAGATCCGAAAAAATGTCTAAAGGCTATATCTCTTAAAAATTTAATACGTATGACTCAAAATTTTCATACACATAGGGTAAATGTCCTAATTCAAAACCATTTCCAGACTCCTTAACTTTAACAGAAGATTCATCATATTAAGTTAATATTTTTCTGAAGAAAATTACATAAATTTGTTCCTAAACTCTTCTAGTATGTTACTGTTTAGTGAAAATTCTTCAGATATAAATTGAAAACTTCTTAAATACAAGAAAAATACACGAGTGCAAAATGCTTCTATTGGAAACATTTTAATCCAAATGGAGACAAGGGAAAGTTTCTAATTGGAGACAAACAGTTAAAGTGAAACCGCGACGAAAAGCTTCCAAAACCCTGTTCAGTTGCTCTTCACTGTAGGATTTGTTCTTATTCCTGGTCTTTTCTCCTTTCCCATCTAAAACAATAAGAAAATCTCTCCAAAAAAAATGATATTTCCGGGGTTCCCTATTGAAGCATCTGCAGACACTTCAGAAAAACCCTTTTTGTTCACGAAATAGGTAATTATTTCATTTGAAAACTTCACGTACAATTAACAATAAATATTAGCACTTAATTTCACATAATTCTGCCAGAAATATTACATATATGTAAAAAAAAGTAATAAAGAACAATCACCCTAATGTGTTTTTCATTGTAAAACATGGTTGATTGATGAAAAATTCGATGGTGAAAACGTACACTTTTAATTTTTCTGAGAAATTAACAAATTAAAATTTGTGAATATGAGTGGATTTTTGCTTTATACGGAGCAAAATTACCTAAATAATGAAACTGAGGTATAGAAAATATATAAATAAAAATTTAATACTGTATTTATCATGGAAAAAATGACGTTTCCATTTGGAGTAGCGAAAAGTTTCCATTTGGAACAGGTTTTGAATTTGCTTAATTTACTCTATTGCACTATTTTACAAAAAATTGTATTGCAAAATATACGTATCACGCGTATCCCCTTATCACAAATCACTGAGAAAAAAGAGGGTGCTATTAACTTTTTTTCCTCGTAACTTTAACACTTTTTAGGTGTAAAAATATGTCAACATTTTCTAATGTTAATTTTACACCTTTTTAAGTGTAAAATTAACATGAAAAAGGGTAACTTTAACCCATAATACACCTAAAAAGCATAATATTTACACCGATTTCGGATCAATAATGCAGCGTAAAATTAACATTTCCGGAATGTTATTTTAACTTTTTCGGATTTCTCTCAGTAATCCTACCAAGACCCGGTCAAATTGACCGGTTTAAACCTTTTTAAAAGTAACACATATTTAAAAGGCACAATCAAACTTTATGTCACTATCAATCTTTATGAATTTCTTAAAATATGCGTGTATAATATATTTTTCAGTGTTTAAATTTTAAAAACTCAGAAATTTGACACTTTTAGGTGTAAAAATATATCAACATTTTTTAATGTTAATTTTACACCTTTTTAAGTGTAAAATTAATATGAAAAAGGGTAACTTTAACCCATAATATACCTAGAAAGCATAATATTTACACCGATTTCGGATCAACAATGCAGGGTAAAATTAACATTTCCGGAACTATTTTAACTTTTTCGGATTTCTCTCATTGTAGTACGCTCGAACATTCGATCTAGCAAAAGTTACTTATCGATTTTACTAGGTTATTACTGAATAGTAAAAATGCCTTACCACATCTTCCATCCACAGTCCTTTGATAAAGTCTTGTACTAAAAATATCATATGTGACGATACCACTTGCAAAAGCGTAAACTACATCGGTTATATCAAATAAATCCAGCAATTTTTTGAAAAATCTCTCTACAAAATTTTGTAGGTTGCCTGATGTAGCCAAAACTTTTGAATTATTGAAGATAATCAGAAACTTTGCCCGCTGACTCCATACAATGGATTTCTTTAGTTTGTTTTTAATTAAGTTAATAATCTGAAAATTTTAATATCATTTAATAAAGGACAAAAAAGATGAATTTGTGCAGAGCATACTTTCTCATGACTGTCCGTGATCAGGATATAGTAATCAGAAGGTGTAATTGGTTTGAAGGAATTTTCATTGAAATTTTCTGCACGTTCATCAGAATCTGTTGCAATTCGAATGAGGCTCTCTTTGAAGAATTCTTTTTCAACCAAATTATTCACAATTTCGGCAAATGACACATCAATTTCACGTGCTGGGCTTGTGAGATTAGTCATGTGAACTAGGGAAATGGATTTTGTTCGTAGTATCCGATTTTCAGTGAAGTAGAAACTTGCAATATTCTTTATGCATTCAACACCACTGTTCCACGTCCTGGGACCACGCAAACTTCTGCTTCTCAAATAAACTACACTATTTCCCAACGATAAAATTGCGGAAAAGATGATGGTACCAAATGGTAACTGCATATTTGCAGTGATAGCTCCTTTTTGAGTGAGATAGAACACTTGAAAATTTTAAGCATGAATGGCTTGAAGACAGAAAGAATCATCAATTTCACGTTATTGCGCTATTTTCGTGCTGATAAGTATATATTACGTGACTTATTATATCTGGGTAATTAAATTTTATAAGGATTATCCTCCAATCATGCACTTTAACGATGAAATGCTAAATTTAATTTAAACCCCAGGGTTATTTTGAGGTGAAAAGAATCCACCCACATTCATCGCCCAGAACTCCTTCCTCTGCTTTTCTATTGAACTTTCGAGAGAAGTTCATTCATCAATTGATTGCTTAATTATATCGATAAGTAGGTGGGTTTTGGGGTTTCTCACCGTTTTAAGCATGTCTTAAATTAAATTTTTCTTGCGTTTAAACCTATCTAATATTAAGGGAAAATGTAATGTTTTTCTCAATTGAAAGTACATTGTGAAAATTCATGAGAATTTTGTAGAATTAATTTACATTTTATTATATAAATGTTATAAATGATCTTTTAAAGAAAAATAAATTTCATCAACAAAAACAAAATTATTGAAACCAATAAATAGAGAAATTGATGGAAAAACTATAACTTCTTCACTTTCACAATTTTATTTTTTACTGACCTTTCTAGGATGAATGTACTTTTCATGAGGTATCAAATATGGTAGGGGAAAACACATGTAAACAGGAAATGGTTACATTGCATTTTGACTTGGATTAAAATGGGCAGAAAAACTATACAGTGAAGAAAACAAATTAACACTATTTATTGTATAGTTCTTATTGTTATATTATGTAACATGGGCATCAGTCAATAAATTATTATTATTATTATTAATTATAGTTTATAATACTTCACTGCACATACTATACTACAGTAGAGTCTCCTAAATTCGAACGCTCGGGGGGTATTTTTGACATTTCTCACCTCCCAAATTCGAACGATTTTTTCAAAACTAACGAAATTTGTGTCAGATTAAATTGTACTTTGAATCAAATTCTCGTACTTTCTCGCAAGTCTTAGTGGTAACATACTTCTTTTTCATTTTACACGACCATAATGTATGTAAACACTCAGGAAGAAGCACATAAATATGATTTTCATTCACCAAGAATACGAACTTTCTAACATAACCTCACAATTGACGTTTTGAATCCAAAACGGCGTTCGAATTTGAGAGATTCAGATTTGAGAGACTCTACTGTATTCTAGTATTAAATGTTGTAAAAATGTTTATTTTAAAGTTGTTTAATTTAAAAATGTTAAAAATAAAGTTTGTGCTCTCATATGAATACTTGACGTTCTATATATATTTGCTCAATGAAATGCATCTCGACTGAAGTATACGTCTTAAATGAAAATCCAACACTTTTTACACAACTGCTGAAAATATTTATGACTGGCGGTAAATTTTACACATTTCACTGTGTAGAGAGATTTATTTTATCCGATCATTTTTTACTCGGACCCGAATTGTTGAAAGACTAATATTATTAGTTAAATAGTATTAATATTGGGTCTTGTTGTATAGTATAAAAGCGTTTTAATACGTGCTATAATTTTTTTAAATTATTTAAAATTTAACAAAATACGTAGGGGAAAGTACTCTCCCTTCGAACGTTCATGCCTTAGAATAATGTGAATTTATTTTACTTTTCCTAAGAGACTTGCACATAATTATCACATATTATCAATAATTGACAATAATCTAATTAATATTTTAAAAAAATGTGTAAGTCTCTTAGAAAAACTAAAAGAAAATTCACATTATTCGAAGGCATGAACGTTCAAAGGGAGAATACTTCCCCCTATGAATTTTCTTTAAGTTTTCCTGACTTTAACATTTCTATTAAATATTAGCCAACTATTATTATCAAATTGATAATTATGTGACAATCATGTGGAAATCTCTTATGAAAAGTAAAAAAAATCACTTTATTCGAAGGCATGAACGTTCGAAGGGAGAGTACTTTCCGTATAGAATACTTTTTAAAACAGCTACATAAATGATTTTATCTGAAAAAAATTCTTTTGCTTTTTCAAAGGCAATAAAACATTATTAAATTATATTAGAACTAACAAATATTCAGAACACTAGAAATTGAAAAGTTCTATTTTACACACCATTTGATCGATTTTAAATAATTTCCTTAGTCGTAGTGTTTTTTTTATATAAAAAATAAGAACACATAAAAAATATGAAAATTGACCGTAAACTTTTTATGGCAGTTTCATTTGAAAGAAAACGATTTTAGTTCAATTTCGAAAGTTGGAAATTTATTTTCTGAAATGTCAATTAAAGTGCAATTTTTTGCAATGTTTGAAATATTTCATTGCAATGTGTGCTTATTCTCCTTCGAATATCGGAATTTCATTAAAACAAATTCTAATTTTCTAAGTCAGATCAATCTTTATGGCATGGATATAGATATAGGATGTTATTTCTGAACTTTATACCCATCAAAAACAAATATAAACTTTCCAATTCTTTCTTTTAATATCGAGTAGAGGAGCGGATTTGCTATCTATACTAAAAATGCACATGCAACAAATATTAATAAATTGAATTGATGGATCATAGTATTCAACAGTTTACACAGTTACACAGGGAAACTTGAATTGAAATAAAAATGAAATACGAGGACGTCAGACTATCTCGTCACTCCAAATTGATTACATCATTGTATCTCTTTTTTTGGAGAAAGCCTGGGGATTTAAGATAAAGAGGAGGCTCAACAAAGTGCATTTTGACTTAACGTTTGAACAATATTACGTCAATGTGCCAAAAATGTATTCCAAAATTTCTATAGGGGGAAGTGTGGCACCACTGAAAGTGGGATACCTTTAAAATTGGGATTTTCACCTATTTTTAAATAAGATTGAGCCTTATCGTGATATAATTTAGCTGCACAAATAAATTGAGAAGCTAAATTACGTTATGATTTGGTTCAATGCAATTTAAAAATAGGAGAAAAATTCCAATTTCAAAAGTGCCCCACTTCCTCCTATGTGTGTAAAATGATTAAATATTGAATATAAGGGTAAAATTAGAAATTCAGGATAATACGGGATTCTCGAAAAATCAATTTATAAAATCGGACTGTGATAATTTGGTATAATAATTTAGTAATTATGCAATTCTAAAAATTAGATTTTTAGTTAAGAGATGCGGTGCGCGAAATTCAAATAGGGACGCACGTGCAAGTGGATGGTTTTGGTGTGGTCTGTAAGTCTGATCGACCTAATATTTTTTTTTTGTATAATATAGGTCTATCGGGTCTATCCAATAATAATTTTTATGGTAGTGACCCACGTTCGTTTGCGTTCGTGCGTGCATGCTAACTAAAATATCAAATTTTTAGATGATTTTAGAGCGAATTTCAAATAGGAACGATGCCGATTTTTTAAATAAAAATGAGAAAAAAGCTGCTTAATAAGAATAGTTTCAATAATTTGAACTTGAATCCTTATTCTTTATAACAGAAATAAGTTTCTTAGGCTTATTAAAGAATGATTCATGAAGAGTATTAAGCTCAATTTCCTCCATACGCATCTGAGAAGATTCTTGAGCTCCTCTACGATTCCTACGGTTCGATACTGCTTAAACTGCTGCGTTAATGTCAAGGATTTTTTATAATTTTAATAATTTTGAAAATATTATTACACCGCGATAAACTTTGCTCGTAATTCTTTTATGATGTTGTCGAAAATTATGAATTATTTATTTTTATATAGCTTTTAATTCATAATTTTGAAACATTAGTGTGCTTGCCATTAGATTTTAGTGCCTGAATGAAAAAAAATATGGAAAAATGAATCCTTGGTTACTCTCTTGCATATCGCACTCCCGCAATTTGAGTGGCATTTTAGCGTCTTGAAACAGAAGCCCTCCTAAAACAAGTAATTAGGGTAAAGTGGTACAAGTTGGACAGTCAGTGGTACAATTTGGACAGGGCTTTTTGTTTTGATAAATTTAGTACTTCATTTTTATTTGTATATTTTTAATGCTTTAGTTTTATGCCCAGCGCACAGTAACTTTTGTTTGTAAACATGTTTTTAAAATTTCCTATGAGAGAGAGCGAGATGACTAGATCTATATTTCAGTCACTGTCATTGAAATGTCAAAATCATGTTTACTAAACAAAATTTATTGTGCGTTGGACATTATAATTTGGTTCCTTGTGCTTAAAAACAAATTTTGTACTGTATTTAACAAGAAAAAAGCCATGTCCAATTTGTACCGGCGAATTGTCCAACTTGTAACACTAATTCCAAATCATATCACTTTACCCTATATTATATAGTTTTCATTTATTCATAATTATTTCAAGTGGAACTTTCTACAAAGCAACGTATTATGTTGGATTAAGCTTTGATTAAATAGTCACATTTTTAACACAATTTTTGCTTTTGAAATATTTATTTTTAGGAAAAAACGTGTTTTTCTAACGTAATACTCCACTTTTATTCTTAGAAAATCCCACTATTACACTAAGAATTTATGGAGATTTGATTCATATTTTTCACAAATAATTATGATTTCCGAGCGGGAAAATCAGTATTTGAGATTTAAAGAAGACGTGTCGCTTCTTTCGATGTCCACTTTATTCTCTCTTCTTTCTATTGATTCATGATAATGATAGCTCTCCCTTCGATCATCTTTGTTTTTTATCAGATATCTATTTTTAGAATTTTATGATCTTATGCCGATTTGAATTTCGTAAGAAGTACATTCCTTTTCAAGGTAATATAAACATTGTGATTCTTTGTCAATTAAACATCAAAGAGTGATCCATATAAGCCGAAACTTTGAAAGATAAACATTCTCAGAAAAATTAATATAAACATTTCCACATTCTTAAGCCGATTCAAAAATAAGGACACTTAATATATGATTTATGATCGTGAGATCTAACTAAATGCGACATTGAAGAACATTTTTAAGAGTTATTGTTAAAAGAAATTGATTTTTGTGCTTAATCATCATACACTGCTGGCAATAATCATAGCTCCACTTTTTCATACTGGAAAAACTTTGAAAAAAAATTTTATTGGAAAAAATAAAAAAAATCATTTGAAGGTATTTTCAAACCGATATGAAAAATTGCCATTTGAATTTCATATCGTTAGAACTGTGAGTACTGTGATAGAAGCTTTATTAAAATGGCGATTTTCGGGTAGCAATAATTATAGCTCCACTCAATAAATTTGGCTACAGGTTATTTATTTTCAATCAGTGAAGGTAAATATCTTTTAGTAATTTAATTATTAACTTTATTAAGCTAATTAGAACCATTTTTATAAAGTTTTTCATGAATTTTGCTGAAATTTTGTAAGGAAAATATGTAATGAACAAAAATAAGGGATTAATTAAGGTCTTGAAGGGGATGGGAATTGATAACCAAAAAATTTCCATAAAAATGACAAGATCCTATTACCTTTCATCCGAATTTGTCCATATAACCGACATATATGCATTTTAAACCACTCCCAGGGTTAAAAATCTTCTTTTGTTAGAGGCAAAAGTGTGCAATTTTCCGAGTTACAGTCGAAAAAAACAAGTTTTCTACCGAAATTTGATATAAAACAATGTTGACTGCTTACTCTCATCATGTCCTGTTGATTTTGTCGCAAACCAGAATCCCAAGTGACTAAGGGGGTCTTTAGAATACTGGAACAAAAAATTATCGAAAAGAAGCTTTTTGCAGTTTGATGAACAGAAGGTGTTTTACCTAATTTAAGTGGTAAAAAATTATTTTTTTCGAATAAAAAAATTGATAGGTCTTATCTTAACTTGTTTTTTTTCCGAAAAAATAATTTTAAACCACTTAAATGACGCAAAACACCTTCTGTTCATCAAACTGAAATAAGCTTCTTTTTGATAATTTTTATTTTAGTATTCTGAAGACCACCTTAGTCACTTGGGATTCTGGTTTGGGGCAGAATCAACAGGACATGATGAGACTAAGCAGTCAGCATTGTTTTACATCAAATTTCGGTAGAAAAGTTGTTTTTTTTTTCGACTGTAACACGGAAAATTGCACACTTTTGCCTCTAACAAAAGAAGATTTTTAGCCCCGGGAGTGGTTAAAAATGCATATATGTCGGTTATATGGACAAATTCGGATGAAAGATGATAGGATCTTGTCATTTTTATAAAAATTTTTTGGTTGTCAATTTCCATCCCCTTCAAGACCTTAATTAATCCCTTATTTTTGTTCATTATTACACATTTTCCTTACAAAATTTCAGCAAAATTCATGAAAAACTTTATAAAAATGGTTCTAATTAGCTTAATAAAGTTAATAATTAAATTACTAAAAGATATTTACCTTCACTGATTGAAAATAAATAACCTGTAGCCAAATTTATTGAGTGGAGCTATAATTATTGCTACCCGAAAATCGCCATTTTAATAAAGCTTCTATCACAGTACTCACAGTTCTAACGATATGAAATTCAAATGGCAATTTTTCATATCGGTTTGAAAATACCTTCAAATGATTTTTTTATTTTTTTCCAAAAAAAAAATTTTTTCAAAGTTTTTCCAGTATGAAAAAGTGGAGCTATGATTATTGCCAGCAGTGTATTATCACTATTTGAGTGGTGCGCAGGGTATATTATGCAAAAATGCCACTCTTTTACTCTTTTGTTTTTAAAGAATCTTGCAAACGTCACATATACAGCAAATAAGGGTTTGAAAAATCTAAAGTTATGGGAAATTATTCATTTTCTAATTCTGTAATATCAAAATGCCACTCAAATCGCGGAAATGCGATATGCAATTATCGCAAGACTGATCTAGAATATGTTTAGTATTTTTGAAATTATTTCTAAATTTCTCCTTTGAATTTCTATATCTTCTACATATATTGAATGTTTGTGTAGTGCAATTGATAATTTAAGTGATTAAAATTAGAAGATAAAGAAATAATTATTTATTAATTTTCTTTTCACACAATATCAAGCACTAAGGGAAAGAACTCTGCCTTCGAACGTTCATGCCATCGAATATGGTGAGTTTCTCTTATTTTTCCTAAGAGATTCACACAAAATTGTCACATAATTATCCATAATAAGCTAACTAATATTCAGTGGAAATGTATAAGTCTCTTAGGAAAATTTAAAGAAAATTTACATTATTCGAAGACATGAACGTTCAAAGGTAGAGGACTTTCCCCTATTTTTCTTTCTTATCAGTGAAAACTAGGGGAAATCTTCCAGTGGAATCCCCTGTGTTACTCCTTTAGGAGAGTGTTCTCAACGGAGAATGAACGAAAATCCCTAATAGTAATCAACACCCCTCGTAGTTTTTCCCCTGGAAAAGGGATGAAAATTTCGCGTCTGCTCTGTGAAAACTTTTCTCCTTATAGAAAATAACATGTTGAATTGTGGTTCTTGAAGGATGCTGCCGAGAGTAGAATCAGTGTTGAGTCTTCATCTCTTGTGGTCAGATCGTGGTTCTGAGACGTTTTGGTGGCTTAATCTGTGGTGTTGTATTTTTTTGGGATGCGTGAAAGAGGATTTCAGTGTTATCCCTAATCATGGATAATTCATCTGATAGTGTCCACTGGTGGCTATATCGAACTCACTGTGTGGATTTATTTTGAGTTGACTGGTGAAGTTGAGGAGGATTTGGCAATGGTGACGATTCTTCAGCTCTTTCTGCACTTTGTGATTTTATTTCTGTATCTCAATCTATCCGCCCAATTAGATAGCCTGGAAAATATAACAAATGCCACTGTCGAGGGTGATTTCAATGTGTCTCTGGTTTCACTGGATAATTGTGATTCTGGTCCCTGTGAAGATTCCAATCTTGGTGATTTTGTCAATTCGATGGTCCCAGGAGGACCAGAGGATTTCTTCATAGACAACAGAACGGTTTCTAGTGTGAATGGCAGTGATTTTCGTGCCGCGGAAGAGTTTTTTGAGTTCAGTGACTACCTCAATGGGAGTCAAGTGATTGAGGCTGAGGCCACAAGTACTGTGATCGCCACAAATGCCACAGATGATCCAAAGAGTTCAGTGTGGCCGATCAAACATGCCGCAATTGTGAAGGGTGATGTTGTTCTTGGTGGTCTTATGATGGTCCATGAGCGTGAGGATTCCATCACGTGTGGTCCGATTATGCCACAGGGTGGGATTCAGGCACTCGAAGCTATGCTCTTTACACTGGATCACATTAATTCCATCGATCTTCTGCCCAATATCACCCTGGGTGCCCATATTCTCGATGACTGCGACAAAGACACCTACGGACTCGAGATGGCCCTCGATTTTATCAAAGGTAACACCCAACATTCCATCTTCCTCTCTCAGTATTTTCCGGTGTGGCTTCCCGTGGAATTTTATCTCTTATTCTTTATGATTGTGTACATCTTAACCACATTAACTCATCAAGCACATTATGATATACCATATACGCGAAATTACGCTTTTTTCCCAATTTTTCTCTTTTGGGCTTCTTGTTTGTTTCCATACTGATAGGGGTTTTAAATTGTAAATTCAATAATGAATACGAATTCAATTGTTCAGAAAACTAGGGTCAAGTGGGGGACCTTTGAATTGGGGCACCTTTAAAATTGGGCCTTTTTCTCCTATTTTTAAAGTTCAATTTTAGATCTCTTTAGGGTAAGTGTGCCGAATTCCGGCCAGCTTGCAATTTCGGCCACCTTTTTTGTTCTTCGAATATCCATGAACATTTTACGTACTCTAGAGATTATACAAGCAAAAGAATAACAAAAAATATAGCTTCGACAAACGATATGACGTGAAAAAGATATTGGAAAAAGAATTCCCGAAGGGCAAGGTACTATGAGAATGAAGGTGGCCGAAATAGGGCACCAAAGCTATGTCTATATTTTTATTCATTTTAAAATGTATTAAGAATGATTTTAGAGTTAATAAAGACGGTAAACTCTTTACAAGGTTCCAAGCAACACTCTTACAAGGGAAAGAATTAAAAAAAATCAATTTGTATTTAAAATATTACATTTCAAACTTGAGTCTTTGACGCTTGCATGCAACTATGCCGAAATTTGGCATACTTACCCTAAAAAAGAAAAAAAATTTAAAGGTGCCTCAATTCTAAGGCGCCCCACTTCGCCCTACTGATTTTTTTTCATTCAATCCTTGCATAATTTTATTTCTAGAAGAGAAGGAAAGAAGTCCATATTTTTCAATTTGTCACTTACGATGCCAAATGCAAGAAAAATATCGACTTCCAGTGTTTCCTGACTCCACGAATTGGACATTAGGGTTTTTTCCTTTTTACAATCACTCTCTCTTGTTATTGCCAAAATCGTGTTTCTTGCTCATTTTAAATTTTATTCATCAAATTTGCAATTTTTAATCAAATTTGTCGTTTTACCGACTAAACCTATTTTTTACTGACCATTTTTGATTTATTATGCTAATAAATTAGATCAGGAAAATTTCATGAAATCAAAATTTACTTCCCTTTTCTTGTCAAAAGTTTTGCATGTCTCTGTCCCACTTTTTAGGTATAGGTAGTGAATTTAGATTTAGGTAGAGTGGCTTTTTGCTCTCCTATTATCCCTTGCAATACATCTTAGACCTACCAACTGGTTAACATTATTTCCATCAGAATATACTAGCGTACCAAAAGGATTCATTAGGATCTGTAAACTCTTAGAAGGGAGTCCGGTATGAAATCTAAACCTACCATCTAAGATAACAAAGAAAGTAATTAATAGTGTTAAATTAAATATCCACAGACAAAAATCTTTCAGTTATAATTAAATTTTGATGTCATTAATATTTAAATTACAATATTCTTCTTAATATGTCCCTAATACAAGGATTAGATATGTAGTGCTGCGGGGAGTTGACCTGTTTATAATAATAATGGTGACACAACGTTCCATTATCTAGCATTTGACCCATTGAATGCCCAAGACAGTGAGATGATACATAAATGTCTTCTTCGTGTACATTACAAACCGCACAAAGTGGGACTTCTACCACATTAATTTGATACAAATAAACCTTACCCTGGTATCACACTTGCTCATTTAAATTTTAATGCTATTCATAATAATTGTTACTAATGAGCGTTTAATATGTTTAATTTCCTTATTTTTACAATTTTAGAGTCTAATATATTTATTGATATAAAGTTAGATTTTATTCTTGAAACTTAACACGACTTAATGCGATGAACTTTAATTTTTGAGTATTGCAAATATAGTAGTAAGTGGGGCAGCTTTAAAATAAAACCTTTTTCTCCTATTTTAAATTAAACTGGACATTACCTTGATATAATTTAGCTCCACAGACTGATTATGAAACTAAAATACATTAAGATAAGGCTCAATTTAAATTAAAAATGGGAGTAAAAAGTCGAATTTCAAAGCTGTCCCAATTCAAAGGTGCCCCACTTCCCCCTATTGTAAGTTGTATCAGCAACTTTGTTTTCAGCATTTCCTTTTATGTATGCATTATTTACAAACGAATATGCAGAGGTGCTTCGTTTGCAACAAATAGGGGAGACTGGGGCAAAATTTGCCAAAATGAAAATTTCACTATTCACTATTTTCTAAAATAAAAGAGACTGGGGCTTGAAATTTTTATTATAGATAGCCTTCATGAACCTTCTTAAACTTACAAAGTTTCAAGGGATTCGAGGAAGGATTATGTAAAATAAAAAATAATGAAATTTTGAACCCTATTTTTGGAATATTTGGCTTACAGCAAATATCAATACTGATTAGCTCAATTTAAGCACATTTCTCGTTAAGATAGAGAAAAATTATCTTTGACAAAGTTGTAGAGGAATAAATTTCCTATAAAAATATGTCTATTTGATATTTTTAACGTTTGCAAGAGTAAAACGTCACAAATTATCCGAAGACTGACAAAATTTGCCCCAGCAATTTTGAGAATCTCCACAAAATCGACTTTTAGAAAATGATGCGAAAATCACATTTCTTTCGAGATAGAGGAAAATAGTCTTCTGCAATGTTGTAGAGCAGTAAATTTCCTATAAGAATATGCTCATTAAGAAACGTTTAAGTCTTCTCAGAGCTCGTGAAAGAATTAAATATGCGTTTTGACAAGTTTTGCCCCAGTCTCCCCTACATGTACAATATTATGTTTTAGGTCAATTTGAACCTGTTTTGTCGGTTTGACGCTTTTTTATTAATAAAAGTAGATCAAATTCTAAATATTGAGTTATTGAAAGACAGAAATCATACAGATCAATGCTCATTAGTGACAATGGTGACAATGAATAAGAATTGCATTAAAATTTTAATAAGCATATGTGATAACACAGTGAAGTCGATAGTAGTTTGTTAACCGACTAATAACTCCTCTTGATAGGGGAGGGTGAGGCAGTTCACCCCTAAATTGCAAAATGAATTTTGAGACCATTTTGCAAAAAGATGATAAACAGAAGTAAAACTTTGTATATTCTTTGAATTACAGTTGGGTTTAGGAGTAATAAAAATAATAACAATAATCCTTTAATTTCATTAGTCTATTGTGGAGAAATTCTTTTCACTTGAAAGGCAGAATGTGTGAAAGTTCCACATTGCGGGGCAATTTCAAGGTGAATATGAGGCAATTTTTGAGAAAGATTAAACGTGTTTATAAGAAACATGCGAGACCAGAATTGATTAAAATTACTATTTTGAAGCCTTCTAAGACTCTAAAACCTAAAAATATAATCGAACAAGAACTTTATAACAGAATTTAAACATTAATTGATCATACAGAGAAAATAAAATATCGTCAAAGATTTCCAAGCCTATTTCTCTTTAATTGAGCAATTTTCTTTGAATTTTTATACGAAAGAAATGTCTTTTCTAGTGCAAAGCTAATTCTGTACATTGTTGGATCATTATATCGCCTTAGAACAGGTCCTTTTTGGTATAACAGTTTTATAATAGTATTTTAAAGTCTTGAATTTTTATAATACTAAAAAGAATTACAATATCTTGCTGAAAACATTCTGAAAAGATATTATAACAAATAAATTCATTATTTTTAAGCACTTAAAAAACAATAAAAGATTATTTTTTTAATTTTTTTTATGAACTTTTAGGAAATACTACTTCCCATAATCTTGAACTTTATCGACAAAAAAAACCTACAAAATGTTTTCAGTGATCATTTTAAGTTAATTTTGATTGAAAAAGTAAATTGTTAGACACTGGAAACTTCTCCGTGTGCTTGCGTGAAACTGCCTCTCACGAACTTTCGGAACTCAAATGAAAATTGTCAGAACCGTCTTAGATTTCATTCAACGCTAAATGCCTTATAATAATCATAAAACCACTGGTAATTTAATACAATTATGTTACTTCGATAAGTGCAATAGTTCAGAAATTGTTGAAAATAAAACATTACAAAAAGTTTCATTTTGATGCAGTTTTATAAAATCAATTACAAAATTAAAACGAGAAGCGTCACGAAATTAATTATTTTTATGAATATGGGTATCAGTTATCTCTTCAATAATATAAAGGTTTTATTTCGTTCCTTTCAAAGTGATAAGACGAATATATGCCAAAATTGAAACTGCCCCGTCGTTAAACTGCCCCACCCTCACCTACACCGCTAAAACTTTTAAAGTAAGAAAGACTTTAAAGTTTAAACACAAAACTAATTTTGAAATCTTTTAGAATGGAGTGACAGTATCTGTCCATTTCATCCACTTGCCATGCAATCTTTCACTAATTTTAATAGCGCAAAGTAGTTCCCAGGTTTAACCACACCTCCTTTGTCATTGTACAACTCTGCTGCTTGTTTTGCTGCTTGGTCCGCCCGGTCATTGTCACTCCCATGTGATATAGATCCCATTATACTCACTGAGTTACCTAAATTTCTCAAATACTTCGATAACAGACTTATTTCTCTTGAAAGAGCCCATTTATCGTATCTGCTCTTGCAATTTTCAATTGCTAGAGTCTATAGTATTTGACAAAGAATCTGATAAGATATTTACCGCTCTGTGCACAGTGGGACATTCAGTTGCTCTCTTAAAGGATATTTTAACCCTTTGAGGACGAGTAGGTCATCCATCAATTGGAAAAAAATACTAATTATTTATTTTTCTTTCTGAGGTATGATCTGCTCCGTCCGCAGAGGGTTAATTGCCACCATTTCTACTGTGAAATTGGACGAGTTGCAATTGAGGGACAAAGATGATAGTGAACTTGTTGTTTTATCCCACATTCCCGCTTTCACATCATTATTCGCCTTGGATTTATCATGTGTGTAAATTACTCTACCTTTCTGGAACTGCTATTTTCCAAACATTTCAACCAGAATTAAGTTTGCTACACACTAGTCCATATATCCTTAGGGAATAATCTCAGCTGCTCCCACATGAGTGGCACTGACATATTCAAATAGTGAATGAGATTCCCTCCAAATTCATTTTACACGTTTTACACTGATTGCAATGAATTCCACCCTATTTCTTCCAATGTGAGAAATGGTTACTAAGTGAGCGCAAGTCTAGAATTTGCTGTCGTAACTGCCTTTTATCATACCAAAAATTTGGTTGCAATCATGCCTATAGTGCCTATATAATTGAAGATATTTCAACTAGAAAATTTAATTTTAGCTTCAATGGACAAATTATTATTAGATAGAACTTTTACAGTCACTATGTGAGTTTACTTCATGAGTGTAGTACCCCAACTACAAACCAAACGATTTGTGATAAAGGCTTGGTGTCGTTGTGGTAACTCCGAAAAGTCGATTTTCACATCACTAACATCATTACCTGAATATTTCCATTTCAAAATCATGTTTGAATTCATTTTATAGGTTATCGAAGCAGATATTTTATTCATATTTACAGTAGAACCCCGCTATAGGCCATCGCTCTATAGTCCACAATTTATCGACCGTTGATTTCAAAACACTGATTTTAAGTTAGGTTATGTTTTTTAGTACGCGACATGAAATCCCGTCAAATCATTGCTCTACCTGCCGATTTTACTCGGAGGTTTTTTGAATTTTAACGGTATATTCTAGTACATTCAGAGAAAATCTGCAGATTCTCGGCAGAATTTCTCCCTAGAAAATTTGCATAACCTCCATTACTTCACAAAAAAATTGTTGATTTATGAAGAAACTGTAGAAGTTATAAAGAAAATTGTATGTTCTGCTTAACAAGCATTACCGAGTACACATTTTAGATACGTAAAAAAACTGCGAGCAAAAATACTAATTTCTTAAAAATCGCCAATCGAATGATACAAAAACACGAAATTTTGGTCGACACTCTGTTTAAAGTTTTCACTTCACTTTTCTCTACTTGTAACACGGCGTCGCAGAATTCTTTATTTTATATAAACACCGTGATATCACTAAGAATAACTCTATAGAATTTTGCAAACTTCAGTGAAAAATTTTTCCATCTCTTCTGACACATCTTGTCTGGAAAGTCTGGAATGTAGAAAAAATCTACAGAATATCTACAGAAATTCATCAGAGATTCGTCATAAATCTGCCGAAATATTCTGACGAATTTTGTCCCAAGCCCAAATAAAATTCGTAAGAATATCTACAGAATTTATCTGCAGATATTCTGTAGAGGTGTAGATTTTCTCTACAGAAATCTTAAAGATATCTGCAGATATTATTTGACGGGATGTTATCATAATAATTTTACTATTTTTGGCAAACTTTATTGAGTAGTTGTGATAAGTAAGATCCATAATAAAGAGAGCGAGGACAAGTACCACAATTGCAAAGAAAGTGGAAGCCGTCGAGCAATTTCAATACTAAAAGTCGTTGAAAATTAAAAAAAAAAAAATGACATGGACTAGTGCGAGTGCGACTCAAGTGTCAAATCTGGAACCAAATATGGCCTATAGCGAGGCTTTACTGTAGTAATGGCTTTAAAATATTCTTAATATGGGAGACCGGGGCAGGATTACACAGCAAGCGAAATTTTTTCTTTGCCTTTTGAAAAAACATATTTAAACCAGACTGTTAAATATATCAATGAATAGGGAGGGAATTATACGCTGAATACTCTTATCACAAGTCTTGAAAGATTCGAAGATCTTTTAGAAAAGCCAAAAAGAGACATTCTTACTTCTTGATACTTTCGCAAGGTGGTTGAAGTACATCTTGTTCGAATTTCGAAGTGCCCATGTGTCAAAATATGTTGGTTTTCAGTTTGTTGTAAGGAAAAACACAAAACAACAACGTTTATTGTTTCTGTCCCATTATTTAATCACTTTATAATTACTGAGTACTGAGTAAATACTGAGAAACTTTTGTGAGCTTTGGAATATTTCATAAATTTTCTCCACCTTGTTTGAAAATTTAGTAGGGGAAAGTGCCCATGATTGATACCATTGGAAGCTTCGTAATGACTAAATTTTTCCTATGTTTCTCAATAAACGTGACTTCGCAATACAGTGCCCGCTTCGTAATCCGGATGATTGGGAGACAATATGACAGATGTCCGCTTCGTAATCCGGACGGATTTTTTGAATTTGTTCAACGTCTCGAAAATATAATACAAGGTTTCTTTTCTAAAATTAGAATGAACGTTTTAAAGAAGCTTAAAACGACATAATTAGAGAATTCTATGCTATTATACTTCATTTATTAAACGAAAACTTCACAAGAGATTTCATTTTCATTGCTGAACACACATGCATACATGACCTCAAAATTATTTAAAATGTAACCGTCGATAATTCGTCTGGATTACGGCGATCCGGATTAGAGAGCGATTGATAATTCGTGACTTGAAATAGCAAATTAGTTTTAAAAGCATTTGTTATTATTCATTGTCTAAATATTTCGCGAAAAATCCGCTGGAAAATGTTTTGAAAAGTACTTGTTCTGGAAAAAAATGTACAGACAGTAGGGGAAAGTGGGGCAACTTTGAAATTGGGATTTTTCACCTATTTATAAATCATGATACAATTTAGCTGCACAAATAGATTGAGAAACTAAATTACATTAATAAACATAGGTAAAAAAATCCAATTTCAAAGGTGCCCCACTTCACCCTACTTTTGTCAAAAAGATGGTGGCAGACGGTGAACCTTGCAAAATTTGCGATGATATTTTTCTCGAAATTTCACATGGAATTAAATAAATTTCCGTAATAAATTTATTAAGAAAAACCGTTGAATTTGTCGTGAGTGCTGTGATTTATGGGCAATGTGATTTTTATTGTTTTTTCTTTTGTCTTTTTTTTTTGGGTGTTAAAATTGCCCTGGAAAGGATAGCATCCAAAGAATATTTTCCTTTTATTGGGAAATTTATGGGTTTTATCAGGTATTCAGGCATTCTATCTTCATTAGAGGAGTACTGAGCAGCTAATAGCAGATTTTTTTTGACAATATTTGTGCTATTGGAAAGCCCGTCGAATACAGAAAGTTTTTCTTATGATCATCATAAATATCACTGATTCAAAGAAATTGTATTTTAACCTTCGGTAGTAGAAAAATTGCACATCCACTAAAAAGTTTCTATAGAATAGTCTCTTTTCAATTATAAGGGAAAAAAGCAATCCACAGAAAATTTGAAATGTTTTCAATTTTCTGTCATTATTAGTTCACTCCACTGTATTTTGTTCTCTGAAAAACTAAAAGTTTCACTAACTTATCGCAATCTTCGCATTTCTAATACTTATTCATATAGACTTCACTTGACAGTAAGGCAAGAAAGATTCCTCAAGAATGGCTAAAAATTCTAAACTAAAACTTTAAAAATGAAATGCTACGACAGCGACTGCATTTTAGTGTTGCCAGATTTTAATGGCTAAACGGCTTTTCCCTTTATAGTTGTGATTTCTCTGAAATTAATTTAAATTGGAGTGAAAAATTGTCTTTTATGCACTTAAAACTCACTTTATCATTTTCTGTCAGTAATAGTGAAATTTTCAAATTTCAAGACTTTTTAGAAAATTTCATTTTCTATTCATGAATAAATATTTCAACCTAATAAAAATATGTTGTCTGTACTTGTGGGTACTTTTTCATGTTATATTCACTTTTATGGGGTCAAAAGTCAAAAAATCATGAGGAAATTGGTACACTAATAGTACCACTGAGGTACATTAACATAGAACATGTTTTTGGTGAAGAAAATGAGATGGGGATAAATGCTATGTTATAGCTGTGTGTTAGAGCTTTCAATAAAAAATAACCCTCTTGGGCCACCGATTCGACTTACGAGGAGTCAAAAAATGTAGCTTATGGACATTACTCTCGTTCTAACACTCAAAATTTAATCGTCGTTGGTGAAAATAAAAGGTCTTGTGAAATATCATAAATATCTAGGGACATCGCTCTTTCAACTTCACGGAATATGGAGTGTGAAACACTGAACATAGAGAATAGGAGCTTTTAAAAGCTCTGAGTCAAAATGTTCAGTCGTAGAAAAGTTAGTTACGTGCGATTATATGGAACTGCATTTCAACTCCATGTAACTGCACTTTAAGGATCATTTGAATGAAGTTGGAATAAAGTTTTATTTAAGATAATACTGTTTTAGTAAATTAGATTTCTTTATGGAAATGGATAAGTTAAAATAAGATGTATTATATTTTTGAAGATATCTCGTGCAGACAAGGCTGATACAGATCTGATTCTCATAACTAATTCCTTTTTGAGATCGCTTATTCAGGATTTGAAGATAGGACAAAAATCTTTGTAGACCCAAATTGAGACTTAAGGGAAAGTGCCCATGCTTCGTATAATTCCAAACTTCGTAATGACTAAATTTTTCCTATGTTTATCAATAAATGTGATTAATCGCAGTCATATTTTAAAAACTAGGGGAAAATGACCATTTTTTAAAATATATTGTGGAATTACATTTATTCAGAAACATAGGAAAAATCTAGTCATTTCGTAGCTTAGTGTAGTACGAAGCATTGGCACTTGCACCTAACTGAGTGCTTCGGTAAAGTAATCGGCTTATTACGTTGAACACTCTTCAACTAAAAACGTTTCCAGATTAAATTTCAATCGAATACTTTTACACTGAAACAAAAGAAAGTCCAATATCGCCAAGAGAAATGAAAATACAGAATAACGCAATGTAGTGCCAATGCATTGATTCTTATATTGTGCAATTTATTAAGTTATCATTCGTTGTGCTTAATAGTTCACTCGTTAAAATTTGTCTATGATCTTTACTTGGCAAAGGTAATTTAAATGTTTAACATTTACCCACGAATGCTGATGAATAAATGATGTTTAGAAATATTTAGGGTTTCACACTATTGGAATTATACTGTATTATTTTCTCTTAAATAATGTATTTCACCAAATAAGGTAAAGTATCCTCTATTCGACCGCCTCTCTATTCGACCACCCTAGATTCCTCAGGACGACCAGAAGACATATTTATTCAAATTATTTACATTTGCAATAAAATTCGGCAAATAGTTTAACATCGTAGGGTCAGTTATTTCATAATTAATACAAATCAGTGAAAATATCATTGAAATTGACCATAGGGCACAAAAAAAGCACTTAAACGAAACGTTAAAAGTATTTCTTAAATAAAAATTCGCAATTTTTCATCAATTTATGGCATTCTTATTGATATTCTTAACTGTTTTCTTATGGAATTATTTCAATTATTATCCTTACAGATTACTTGAGAATTCAAATTTTGAGTCTAATCGCAAGTTGAGGACTTTATCTTTATTCTGTGCAAAAATTTTAGTTCCACGATTAAGTTAAACATTAAATTTAAGGTCTTAAAATTGAAAGTGCATTTCAAATATAATGTTCCTCAATTCGACCTGTCGACGAATCATAGGAAGTGGAGCTTTTTCAGTTAATTGTTTTACTACTTTTGAATAAATTCATAAAACTGAGTTTTCCTATTCTATATTAATGATTGACTTAATTTTAAGCGTTATTCATGAAGTGTTAGAAAGCCAAAGTTAAATGCATGACTTTATAGTTTTGTGGTTTATTTAATTTCTTAGAAAAAATGGGTGGTCGAGTAAAGGAACCCCAGGTGGTCGAGTAAAGGCACTCTGATATCAGAGTGGTCGAGTAGAGGAACACATCGTATTTTTAAAACAGTTTAATTTTTTTGTAATTTAAAATTATATTATGTCTAAATGAAGTTCACCATAAAATAGATAAGGATCTATTCTATAGTTTTAGATAAAACCCCTATCAAAAAAGACAAATTATAACTGTTTTTTCATAAGTTTTTCACAAAAGATCTCCTTAAGTGGTCGACATAGGATACTTTACCTTAATTACTTAAATATAATATTATTTTATTAATTAAATATAGAAAAACTTCTTAAAGTGAAATGTATCTTACTTAGGAACAATAAATTCTGTTAGAATTTAGAATTAATCAGTTTTTTTCCATTTACTAGAGTTTAATAATAGAAAATTTTAGGGGAGAGAGGGGTAGATTACGCAGCTGACTTTTTTTTCAATACAAATTCGTAAATTGTTACTATGATTTCTGCAAACTCTCACAATTTCATTTCTTGATATCGTTAAAATTTCTTTAAATATGCAATACAAACAGAAATGAGTATGAAAACAATTTTGCAGTGGTTTAACAGATATATGCCAATATATCTGTCGTTAAAACACTAAACTTGTAAGAATTTATTTGTATTTGCTAAACGAATATAAACCATATTTAAAACTAGCTCTATGTTCTATTATTTTCTCTTGGGTATTGGCTGTCTGAAATTGTTCACTTGCTAGAGTTAATTATTTATTGTTTCAGAAACAATAAATTTGTACATTTTTTTCAATTTTTTATTGGCTATTGCACAACAATTTAAAAAAAACTCTAGAGAGACTGCTGTATGGTGAAAATTTTCGTGTTGATAGGGAAATATCCTATCATCTGTTCATTGAAAATATTTTTTTACTATCCATTTTAATTCAAATAAATGTTCTATATTATTTATTAGTGATTGCTGAATGATAAAAAAATCCTGGAGAGACTTCACAGAATTATGAAGATTTTTTTATCCAAGGGAATATCATTTGATATGGCCCTTTTACATGTTTTTTTTATCCAGGCTATTTAAATGGAAAAGCTAAGATAAACAGTACAAAATAGTATTTACATTTCAAACAAGTTTGTTATTGACTATCTGAAATGCGCTTTTGAATCTCAATATATTGAAAATTGAAAAAAAAAGTTATAAAATGAGGTAGATCATTCGGGTAAGTCATTAGTTGATGGATATACATATTCCGATATTCAAAAGCAGTTCAGGAAATTAAAAACTTCTCATAATGGGACATTGCAAAATAAGGAGCAATAGTGAGAAGGAAACAACATTTTTGTGTTGAATTCCAACTTAAAATAAATTTAATAGTTAGGCAAAGGCTTTTCGTACACACTCTGGTTTCGAATACTTTATATTTTTTCTTATATTCCTTGAATTAATTTGACCTATGACAATATAAATCAATGCCTAGTATTATGTCACACATTTTTGAAAAACTTAGGTCAGATTTCTTTAAGGGAAAATGGAAAAAATATTAAGTGTTCGAAACCTGGAAAGCTTTCCCCTATTAAAAATTTTTTAGTTCCTAGTAAATTTTCAAAGTTTATACCATATAAATACTGTGAAATAAGTAAAAAGAATTTTAATTGAATTTTTTTAAAATTTTGACGTCAAATAGTTTAAAGAGAAATTTGGGTGGCCGGTCGGTGATCCACTCAACGGTCTTATATTGCTCCGAAGGATTTGCTATTTCTGAAATCGAAGCTTTCTGTCCTAATGACAATAAATTATACAGGCAGCATAACATAGAAAGTTGCCAATTTCAAATGGCGCTTCTGAAAAGTTCTCATTTTGAGATAGAATTGTAGGGGAGACAGGGGAGGTTTGGGACACTTTTTCATGTTTTGACTTTGAGACGGTATTACAAAAAATCACGGTAGAGTATTACAATTTTATGTGGTCTATAGGATACTTATGGGTATTGACTTTATAAAAAGTACTCGATAGAACTTGGAAAACAGCTGAGTTTTCATGGAGAAGATAAAACATTTAACTTGACGCTTTGTCCCAAACCTCCCCGATTTAGGGCAGTATGGGACGCTCAGGCGGATGTTTGGGACGCGTTTTTTCTCGCATAATCTACTTTATTGAAGCACGATACTTAATTTCAAATACTAAAGATATTTCTAACAGAAATAAAAATGTTTAATTTTTTATTTCATACTTAGAAATTAATATCAATCTTAATTGTACAGTAAAGTCATTTATTGTCAATCAGTTATTTAAAGTATTTTCTTCTTATTTTCCACCTTAGCTTTCTTTGCATTTTTATTCTAAATATTCGAATCATCATCATCAAATACGTCAGACGAGTAGATTCTCTTGATACTTAGTTTTGAACTCATTGGCGGATTCCTGTTTAATTTTACGACAACTGCATGGTAACTGTTTTTCCTCCCCGGTTTCCCCTACATGCAACCACTGATCTTTAAAGGGTGAAATTTAATTAAAAATGAGGTTTTTGAGGTTTAAAAAAATCTCATCAAAGTGATGTGACTGCAACACTTACATACATTCTTTTAATAAATTTCATATTCTTTAATTAGTTTTCTACGCTGCAATAACTCTAGAGTGTTTCATATTCACCTCAAAGCTTTGCACCTGTAAGTTTTATACAATTATTCTTTCACTTACACTTTAATCATCTTAAAAGTTACTCATCATTTATGAAGTGTGATAGACAACTTTTTCGGTAGCACGCTTGCTGCCATAGGGCAGACTAGGGCACTACCGAATACGGGGTAGCACAGAATACTGAGATTTTTCTAATTTGATATTAGAATTCAGAGGGTGAGATTTCTATGAATTCATAGAGGTATGTTTGTCCACTGAAGAAATAGTCGTCATAGTCCAAGTAGTTTGGACTTAAAAATCACTGTTCGATGCTACCCTATGTTCGATGATGCTTCAAAAACAATAATGCTTTTAAAATAAAGTCGGTAAAATTTTATCTGCAAGTTATTAAAAAAAACAAATAGTGGGAAGTGGGTCAGCTTTGAAAGTGAGACACCTTTGAAATTGAGATTTTTCACATATTTTTAAATAAAATTGAGCCTAATCGGGATATATTTTAGTTTCTCAATATGTTTGTGCAACTAAATTATATCACGATAAGGCTTAATTTTATTTAAAAATATGTGAAAAATTCCAATTTCAAAGGTGCCCCACTTTCAAAGGTGCCCCACTTCCTCCTAAGGCAGTGTCTATTTACTTGAGAAAAAAAAGTTTAGAATACTTCTTTATTAAAATTATGTCTAAACCATGTCCATTATTGTTTTGACATTTTTAAAAAGGCATTTTTTTTTTAAAGAAATTTTTACTAGTGTGTAGAGGCCATTAGGGACTACGTGGGTAAAAAGACTGGAAAACACTATATTTTCTTTATTTTTTCAACGTAATAACTTTTTATTTTTATTTAAGTTCTTAAGAATATAAAAGCACAACATTTAAACTATATTTTCTGATTTTTTTATTTAAAAATCTTAAAAATTCAGCAGTTGGGATCTGATTTTCAAAGTTTTTTTTTTTAAATACATACCTTTCCATGAACAAAATTTCTAAGAATATATTCATCTGACGCTAAAAAACTTTAAATTTCCTGATAGATTATGAGTTAAAATTGTACTTGAACGGTATATTTTTTAAAAATAAAATTTGGATTTTTGGAAGAATTTTATGCAAAAAAAAAAAAAAACAATTTCCAGCGTATTTTACATCACGTTTTGTCTTGTAGAATAAGTTGTTATCAAGATCAAAATGAAATCTACTGTTCAAGTACGAGTTTAATTCATCATCTAACAGGAAATATTTAGTTTTTTGACGTCAGACGAATATATTCTAACAAATTTTGTCTACCGAAAAGTATGTTTTCCTTTTTTTTCAAAGAACAGACTCCAAAAATCATATCCCAACGGCTGAATTTTTAAAATCTTCAAATGAAAATTTATAGTTGAAATGTCATGTTTTTATACGCTTACACAGAGGAAAAAAATACCCTAGAATCAATACTTTTTTGGGATACTTTTGGTATTAAAAGGGCTCCAATACCTCGTGGTATTAAATTCTAGGGTATTTTGGGATTAAATTCAAGAAAATCTCTGTCATTGATTTATTACCATAAATTCATTAATTTTCAATCGCAATGAGTATTGATTCTATACCATTTTGGTATTGGTTCTATCCCGTTCTGATGTTGATTCTATCCCATTCTGGTATTGATTTTATCCCACTCTGGGATTGATTCTATCCAATTTTGGGATTAATTCTATCCCATTTTGGGATTGATTCTATTCCACTCTGGTATTGATTTATATCCCATTTTGGTATTGATTCTATCCTATTTTGGTATTGATTCTATCCCACTCTGGTATTGATTTCAGGGTATTTCGGTATTGATTTTATGCCATTTACGTATTGATTAAAAAATATTCTTTGGAATAAATGCCTCGTTAGTATTGATTTTAATTGAGATTCAAACAATACCATTTCCTCCTCAAAAAATTAATTTCATAAATTTGATACCAATATGTCCTAAAAGTAATCCCAATATTTCTTAACTTTGTTCCTGAAATTAAAATAAATCCAATTAGCACATATTTTCAAGAAAATTTGGGATAATTTTGGTAATGAAATAGTGTGATAAAAATCAATACCATGGGTATTGAATCTGGATACTTGAAAAATTTTCTCTGTGTAAAAGCTCGAATTAAATATTTTTTTCTTTTATTTTGTCGAAAAAAGATGTTAAGTAAATATGGTCTTTTATTTAGTCTACGAGACCCACGTAACCCCTTAAACCAGGCGATATTATTAATAGGCGTTACTAACGATTACTTTTGATCATGTGTTGGTCAAAATCCAGCCAAAATCGGTCAAAATACGAGCAAGTGTTATTTACAAGAAGATAACGTTCCGTGTCTTTGGATTTCTATGGTCCAGGATAACATCAAAAGCTAAAATGAGATGTACTACACTATCTCCGTTATATTCTTAAGATCTAGCTCCTTCCGATCATCAATTGTTCTGGTTAATTTCTTATGGTATCCGATGAAAAGCACTTTGCTAATTCTGAAGACGTGAAAAACTAGGTTTGGTTGGTCCAAGAAAGTCTCGTTTTTTCGTAGGGTTATCCACGTATGGCAAGAAGGACCGATATTGAAAATAAACTAGTTTTTTGATAACTCTAGAAATGTTTCATCTTTCATTGGCAAAAGCGTCTTAAAACAATTAGTTGAGTACTTAATATGCTTAGTACTTAGTTGAGTACTTAGAATTAGACAGTAGGATGTTCTTATCTTGCCCTAGAAGGAACATTCAACAAACTACTATTTGTTCAGTTCAGAATAAAAACTTACCTTCCTATAATTCATAAAATATTTATATTTCTGCCCTACATGACTGAAACTAGTAACGTGTGCCCTATACGATTTTCAAACTAAAGACATATCCTATAGTACCCAAATGTCTTGAAATTCAAAATAAAAAGCATTTTTTGTGGTTTTTAAAAATGTAATGGTTGACTTGCCCTTATTATCCAATCCTAAGTTGAAATCCTAGAAATCCTAAATGATAAATAAATTAGAGAAATTAAGTCATATGACTAAAAATTCAGGTCTGAAAACCATTCTACACTATGTGTCAGCTTATCATGTTCAATTTTCCATCAACTTTAATATGCTTTAATCGACGTGTTTTGTTTGTAAACGTGACTACTAACACGGAAAATCTCTAATATCAGTTTATTGCGATTTTCCGCACGATATTTTTTCAATTGAATACTGATGAATTTTAATCAAAAATAGATTCTTTTTTTTTCATTTTAAAGGTATAACATATTGTCATTTTCGTTTTTTTCCTTCACCGTGTGTTTCATGCGTTTTCACCAATTTTCTGTGATGCTGTGGAAAATCATACGTGGAAATGGCAGATGAGCATGATTTAGGCATGAACAGTGTTGTCTTCAGCCCTTCCAGTCTGCTCATATTCCCTTTAAGGGAGATAAATCATTGTCATGTTTTTGCATGTGTCCGGTTTTTCGTGAAAAAAATGGAAATATTATATATTAGGGTTGAATGGAAGAGTCCTATGTTAACTTTTTTACCTTAAATTTCATTAATTAATGTTTTTATTTGTACTTTCAATCCGTGTAATACTTTTTGTGACTATATATTTTCTTGTAACTGGAAATATAATAAAAAGAATTTTCAATGTAATTCTTGGTAAATTTATTTTTATGCTGAAAATGATTAATTTAACGAAATAACCAGCTGGTCATTATAGTAATTAAATTTTAATGGTATTTTTTATTTGTCATCCTATTGATAAAATTTTATACACAATTTAATAAGCCAAATAAAATATATGACCGACCATTTAATAATTTAACACTTATTTAATCGAATTACTTTGAAAAATAAAAGGGGAAAATTCACGTTACAGGAATATTATAATATTTGTGATTTCTCTAACTCAGTGAAGTTCAATTTTGCATATTTTAAATCGATTTATACCAGAGTTTATGTTCAAATAAAAAGTTATTTAAAATTTGATAAACATAAACCAATTTTCATTCAAAATCAGAAGCATATTTTGTCATCTAATTTTGAATGTAATAGTAAAAGATATTAAATATCAATGAAATATGAAGATTTTGTGATATCCTCTTGAATAAGGTAAAGTGCCCTTGAGTCGACCGGTTCCTCGACTCGACCGGTGGGTCAATTTTTGAATGTTTGATGGTGAATTTTTATACAATTGTCACTGATTCGTATTCATTTATGGAATCATTGACCTATTAATGTTAGATCATACGCCAAATATTAGTGCAAATATAAATAAATTGAATAAATAACTCTACCGGTCGAATTGAGGAACCGGTCGACTTGAGGGCACTTTACCTTACTTTGTTTTTCAATGTATACTTACATAAATTCGCAGATCTGAAGGTTTAAAGACAACTTAACTCATTTGAACTTTTAGATTATTTATCCATTTAGCAAATAGAAATAGTTCAAAATTGAGGAATTCTTCTATCAAAAGAAAAGGATGGCAAAGGCGTTCCATGCTTTGGGATATGCTTGAACTCGTAGCTTAAATAATATATCCTAAACATAGTTTTATGTTTATCACCTGCAATGGTAAAACTTTATGGAAATGGTTTACTTTATGGAAATATGCTTTGAGAGTTCAAATATTTTCCAATTTATTTTGCACTGCGTCATTATTTTTAATAGTATTCACTAATTCAAAACCGATTAATAGATCGCCTAAGAATTTATACAAAATTATAAAGATAATAATCGGTTTCAATTCAACTCAATTCAATTTATTTGATCAATAAAGAATCATTTAATAATCGGTTTATATTATATCGTTTCATTACTAATTCATATTAACCGGATTAGACATGTAAGGTATTCTAATAAGATCTCTAACTACCTAAAATATATTAAGAAATAAGTAAGTTTTAAAGAAATGAAGAAATAAGTAGGTAAGGTAAAGTACTCTCACTCGACCGGATTCCTCGACTCGACCGGTGGGTCAATTTTTTAATGTTTGATGGTCAATTTCATCTATTTCTATGAATTTGTCACTGGTTCTTATTATTCATGTAATGATTGACCTATTAATGTAAGATCCTAAGCAATATATTATAGCAAATTTAAATAAATTGAATAAATAAATCTACCGATCGAGACGAGGAACCGGTCGAGCGAGGGTACTTTACCTTATGGACTTTATACTCCTTTTCTTACTTTTTTTAATACTAGCATTTGAGCATGGTCTTTACCGTCTTTACCGGTTGAACATGGTAAAAATAAACGATGAAGACCATCTTTAAATGCTAGATATAAAACAAGTTTACGAATAGCGAGGTCTCGCTCGAACTTACCCATATATACGGTACTCTAAAGTCCGTTTAATCTTTGACAGAGATGATTGAACTAATATCCATGATCCATATGAGCAAAATATTATTCTAAATAATTGGTATATAGGTTATTAAAGGAGTGGCAAAGCGTCACAAACTTTCTCGAACTCGTGATATACCTCACAAGTGCTTTCACATCCTTTACCGTTTACCGGTTCTCAACCGATTTGAACCCATTCATAAATCACTCAAAAGACCCCTCGAAATAGTTTTAAGAGTAATAGAATTGATTTTCGGACAAAAATTACTTATCGGTTTATAACCGGTCCTTTACCGATTCACAACCTGTTTGGACAGATTTATAAGTCACACAAAACATTGGCCAAAATACCATCAGAGTAGTACAGTAGACTCTCGTTCAATAGGCTCTTTTTCAATCAGGCGAAAAATGTTGTTGACAATTTTCACGTTTAATTATGAAGCAAATTTGCTCAAATTTGCTGTAGTTCTTCCTATTTTATCGTGATTCTTTATAATTGAGCGCTTTTGTGGAATTTACAAAGGCTTTGACGCCCAAATCTATCGATAAACCAGTTGAAATTTTGCCCCAAATGCCCAATTGAGAGAGAGTCTACTGTATAATTGAATTTAGGATAAAAATTAGGGGTCCCGGTCAAAATCCCGAACGCCAAAATCCCGAAAGCCAAAATCCCAAAAGCCAAAATCCCAAATTCTGAAAAGTGTCACAGTTAACTCACATGGTCAGGGAAATTTTTTGTGTCTTGGGAAATTATTCTACACATTATTCTCCATATAATTTCATCCCTTTCAGAATTTTAATCATTCGAGATTTTGGCTTTAAGAATTTTGGGGGCTCCTAAAAATTAGTTATCGGTCTAGATTTGTGTCGGTTAAGGCTTGTTAGAAATTCTAAAATCTTTCGAATGAGCCAAAACATGATACCATTTGGTCGAGAATACGCTCTCTCTCTAGAGGGTTTTTGACTTTTGACCTTGAAAAACCATTATTAGGAATGATTCAATGATATTTTCATAAAAGAACGAAATTTTCGCCTGGGTAATCTCATATCCAAAAGTGAAAAAAAATCGCATGTGTTTTCGAGCAATCCCAAAAAAATGGTTTTAGAAGGAGAGGGGTTAAAAGATCGAGTGAACCTAGATACTTCTGTATCGTAGAGTACGAGAAGTAATAATGAAATAAAAAAATGGTTTTGTAAGGAAAGAAAGGTAAAGGGGATAAATCAAGATCAATTTTACGGTCGTCTTATGAAGAGCAACCCAAGACGCTATTTCGAACCGTTTGGTCTTTAAACCTTCTGACAGACAAACGGACAAACAGAAATGTAAGAATTATATATAAATAAGGGAAGAGCACCAGCGATCGGCAGTGTTCCTCAGATCGTCAGGTTAATACCACATTGTTGCTCCAAATTAAATAACTTTTTTAAAAATTATTAGCTACTTTATACCATTTAACTCTCACAAGAATGCAGTGCATAAACTCAGATTTAATTTATAAAACCAATTTTCCCTGAGACACCTGATTAAATTCCTGACGATCCAAGGTACAGCGTGCAAGTTTGCAATTACACATATTTATTTATTACACAATTTATTGTAAAAATTAAAAATTCAAAACCACAGATATAGTAAAACGGGTCACTAATGTATCCATTAGCATACATAAAAATATCAAATAGTGTTTTGAGGTCTGTATTTTCAACTAAATATGGAGAATGTGTCTTAACATTCCGATCCGGGGTACACTTCCCTTATATCAAATAACACAAAATGTAGAATTTATTCATATAAACCCAAATTACATTTTATGCATTTTTCCTTTTTCTCCGGAATAGATTTTCAATCAAATTTGATCTGAAATTTCATTTATAATGTGATAATTGCCTTTTCAAATTTTTTCAAATGATGAATAATGGCATATTGCAAAATTTGGCAATCAAGAAGTAGAGAAACATACCGTTGAACTTATAACATCAATCACTCTGTGAAATTTTAACGATTCCATAATTATTTTCATGTCTATTTAACCTGTTTATTGACAGTAGAATTTAAATTATAATTTAACCATTTGATCTAATATTCTGAAATTCTTTTGGGAATTCCACTATATCCAACCACTACTGTTAGTTATTATAAAATAATGAGGCACATAAAAGCCCACACTAATATAACCGCGTTCAACAGAATTTTTTATTAATGTCTTGTTGGGTTTTGCATCAGTTGGAATGATTATAATTTAGCTCGATATTATCAAATTAATTTACCCAGCGCCATTGGAATGAGAACCTAATTTTGAATGAATTTTCACTACTAATTTATTATTGAATCCTAGACGAACTTTATTGTGATTTGCACTAATTTATGATTATTGTTACTGCCTTACATTATGTGGTATACAAGTCAAGTTATCTACTTCTTTTATGTCTTTGGTGGTTATCTCTTTTATTCTGTAAATCCTTTTAAATATTTAATTAGTGTAGTAGCATGTATTGACATCTGTTTTGCAAATTTCTATTTAGACACTTTGATAGTTTGAATCTTGGGAATGAATGATAATGTAACCATGACAATAATCATTTTTGTCCTTCTGCTAAAAATATCCTTTATATTCGATTTTTTTTAAATTTAAGATTATTCAAAGATGCCTTTGAAAAGTGTCTATGCTAAAAGGACTATAGAGGATTTTAGCCTTGTAAATTCGAAATTTTAGTTCCGTAATATTGGTTCTTCTCTGAAATATCGGTATTTCAATTTTAAGATAGGAAAAAGATGTCTCTTAAATAAAATGACTCTTAAAGAAAAAAAATCTTTTAACTTCAAAGGTTTTGTTTTAAATGAAAGACTTTTAAAAATGTTTTTGTAATAAAAGAAATATTGAGAATATCTTTATTTATTGTTCACTTCTTAAACAAAAAAATAAGTCTTTTGTTAAAGACAAAACACAATTAGTAATGTAAAAGTAAAACTTAGTCAGCAAAAACAATTAAATTAAGTATTAGGGGAGAGACTGGATTCCTGCATGTTTGAGACGCGGTGGCTTATTCTTTAATTATTTGAATAAATATAAAAAAAAATACTAAACGCTTTACAAAATTTCAAGATAATTAAGATTGGGAATAATGCCTTAAATTCAAAACATTAAAAAGTTCCTCAAACATGCAGGCTCTCCCCTAAAGTCAAATTCATTTGAAATTATGGAAATGTTCACAAATTTATAAATAAGTTTTGACTATAGAAATCTGGGGTGACATGATAACATATTTTCGATACTATCAACTGTCGATTCTGAAAACTTTAAACGATAGCTGTACTTCCTGTAACTAATATAGATGTTTATCAACAATCACATTCTTTTAAGAATGTCTCAATGATTGGCCCAACAATCCGTAAAAAGTCGACATTCACTTATTAATCCAACAGATATAGATTTATCGATACCATCGATTCGATAGTGTTGAAAAATTATCATTCCGCCCCTGTTTTTAAAATAACAATATTTATATATCACGATATAATGTTTCTAGTTTTATTTAAAATTTTGCCCAGTGCACAATAATTTTTGTTTTGTAAACATGTTTCTTAATGAGAGTGAATGAAACAGAAATCTAGTTATCTTGTTTTCTCTCATAGGAAATTTTGAAAACATATTTACAAACAAAAGTTATTGTGCGTTGGGCATTAAATTTATGCTGAATATTTATAGTAAAATAATTAAAATTTCTGTCTTGTTGAAATATACTTTGAAAAGAATAGGCTAATCATTTTTTTTATTAAATATATTATTTTTTGAAAATATAAAAAATCTCAGCTAACTTGAAAAATTGTGAATATTACCGTGCTATCACACTGGGATTTGTTCAATTTGTAAATTTAGTTTAATTTTCAGATGAACTGTTCCTATGCGTTATTTGGCATTAAAAATCATTTGGATTGATAGATTTTCGCTTTTTTATTGATATAAATAAACTAATGCTTGGCCCACCAAAACATGTTTAAACATGCTAAAATAGCATAAATGTGGTTGCTCAATTAAATTTGAATTCAGCAAATTAAAATGTTAAAATGGCTCATTAATTTCAATTTTATTGCAGTTAAACAAATTGCCTTTTGAACCAACTTGTTCTTATTAAATTTACTCACTCGTAAATAATTATTATTTGTGACTTGTACGCGATTGAAGCTTCAGTACCTGGAGTAATTTTCTGAGTTCCTCCAAAGCAATTCAAAGGAAATTGTTGTTTCAAGAAATCGCAATTAGGATGACTAGAAAACTTCACATTAAAGTTAAAGTGAAAAGTTGCTCATTAAAATTTCTAGAACCACTCGAAATCGCTGATTTAGTCAGGACACATTGCTAGAATTGCTCAATGTCACGATGGCACACGGGTTGTCAGATGAGTGTTTTTGTTTTTGAAGCATTTCAGTCGTTTGAGCGAAAATGTGCGACTTTAGTGAAGAAGAGGAACTTTTCCTCTTGTACACTATTTTTATGTCGTGCAAAAGGACCCGCTAAGCGAGAATAAGGAGGTTGTGGGGGAGAGATTGGCTCCTAACGTGACCTTCACATGGTGTCGTTGAAATTCTCTAGGACGATTTTTTTTTGGATATAATAATTTTCTCTGGATGACTTCGGAGGAATTTAAAGAGCTGCTTCAAATCGCAGGGCTTTATTTTCAAAAGAAGACTACGAAAATGAGGGAGACAATATCACCCAAATCCCGACTGAGATGTGAGTTCTGACGATTGGTGACTCAATTTGTCACAAACGGCCTCAAAACCATCAGATCGGCTGCCTCTATTTTTGTATAAAGGAATATAAAATGCAGATCGAACACATTTTTGTTTCGCTTTTTTCTTACTTAACCTCTTCAACGATCTTTTTCAAAGTCTTTTGTCCTTTCTCCATCTCGTGTGCGATAATTAGTAGGTATTAGCACTGCTTTTTATCACAATTCAATCATGAATAAATTGGTGAATAAAGTGGCGCAGAAACTACGCGAATGACTGCAATAAAGTAGTACCTGATGAGAATTTAATGAGCAAATTTTGCTCATAAATTTGCTCAATTCTCATTAATTTGCTAATTAATTATCAATCGTATTTATGCTTTTTTAATCTATTTAAACCAATTTTTGTGACTAGAGTTCACTTTTTTGTCAATAAATGAATCGATTTCTGAAAACTCTTGACGAAAATTGCACATTAAGACACATATCAGCAACAATTAATATGAATCACATTAAAATTTTAATGTGAAATTCTCTAGTATGATACCACGGTTAGTGTGATAGCACCGTTACAGTAGGTTCTTAATATGAAATAAAAGACAAGAAATAGAGAAAATCATAATTAATTCCTAATACTAATCCTATAATAAATTCTAATGAATTTCAAGACCTTTTTAATGATACTACATTTTGTCACAATCGAGTAGGAACTTTTGATGCAATTTAAAAATCATTGAAATTTTTGGCCATAGAAAATGATATCCTGAGAGATTTTTTAAATATTGCATTTCTGCTGAAGTATCCTGTTGACATACCCATCTCATTCTGTTATAATCTCAATGGAATCATGCTTTAACGGTTTGAGTCTCAGTGAAAATAGTGTTATACGATAAATGAATTTGAAAATTTGAATTCAAAAAGGAAAATCAGGGGAAATTCCCTCGATGGAAGAGACGCAGCCCAAATTCTCCGCCAAATTTGTGTGTCCTGCGCCATGAAAGAGTCACTTTGGGACACCCATGGGGTAGTGTCCTAAGAAGAATTTTAATTTGTGCCAACTGTGTTACAAAGTAATCGTCCTCGAGTCGTTATCGTGTAAACACGCAAATTTTCACGCGGTCCACATCGTGGGAAAATCCGTTATGGGAACTCTGTGAAATTTTTGTCCAAATGTATAACATATCAGAAGATAGTCTATCATCTATGGAATAATTCTTGTGGTGATTTTTTTGTGATTAACTTGTGGAATTTTATTTGTGTATTTGAAAGTTTATCACGGAGAATTTGGACATGGTGGAAGAAAATGAGGATATCTACCATGAATTGTGTGTGTTCAGTGGTTGTGATTAAAATGTGGAAGAATCGCTTAAAAACCCATCATATTCAGTGAATAACTTGTGCGTGGGTAAAACAATACCTTAGTCTCGTGAGACACTCCCAAAAATGTTATTGGATCTTTTCTCAGAAATTTTCCAGCAAAAAAAAGACAATCACCTTTGTTAGAGTGTGAAGAACACTCAATAATTTCATTCTCTATTATGAAGTTTTTATTATGAAAAAAAAGGATCTTTTCTAGTCCTAAAAATTTTCTCATATTTCTCAATATTCTCTGTATATTTACAAATACTGCACTAATTTTCAAAGCTTTAATTTTTTTTTAAATAGAAGACACTTACGATAAAAACACATTAAATTCGAGTACTTTGTACTTTGAAATGAAAATACTATTTCCCTAATGATTTTTTGATAATAATTATTTTTGAGACTTCTACAAACACTGTAATAGTTAAAATTTTATTCGCGAGAAAAAGGTTCAAAAAGCAAGTTCATATATTTTTTTTTAATTTTAACATTTTATGAAGTGTTTGCTAACTTTAACAAGTGGCTCGTTAGAGCTCAATTCAACTATACAGCAAATATGTGCAATTTTTTTAAATCAATTTACACTAAAAAATATTCCATAAATAATTGACCTAAATTTATTAGTTTATTCAACAGAAATATAAATAATTGGCCAAGAATATACCATCTTGTTTTGGTGTCTAAAAAAGTTTGTTTAACCCATTAAGATCGTATCATTACAGAGAGATGTTTCTGCCTTGTCCAAAATAGTTGTTAGGATGCTTTACGGTAATTATATCCTGTCTGTAATATACTGCAAACATATTCGAAAACTTTAGTTCTTCATATTTGCAAAAATATTTGTCCTGGAAAAAAAGTTGTTAGGAACTGTAGGAAGTATACTTTTGTTAGTCTGTCAGTATTTTTGGCAATTTTGTAGAACAAGATGTTATAGCCTTGTGTATAGAATAAAAACAGAATAGACAGCATTTTTGAATAATGTCAAATATTAGAATGTAGGAATAATATAAATATTGTCACTTCCATTAGTGTCTGTTGAAATGATATATTATTATCTTAAAATCAAAGTTATTTATTTGTTGAACAAAACTGAAATACGGAGATTAACGTATAGAATCAATATATAGTTTGTACTTTAGATAATTTATTTGGCTTGCAGTATTTTGGTTAGACATTTTGACTAATTAAAAGTGACATATTCTTGGAAAATTAAAAAGTTATGAACGATGGCAGCATGATTAAAAAATACTTATACGGATTCATTTCATTCTTGGTTTGAGAATATAGTCAGATTGTCTCGGAAAACTTAATGAGATTCCATTTCAACCATTTCTATTTTAAATATAAATAAGAAAGAAATAAAAAATAAATTTATTGAAATACTTTTTAAGGGAAAAATAGATATTCTAAAATGTTAGATTTTCTCATAAAAATATGTGAGTTAAAATAAAATTTTTGACATAAAGTAGGGGAAAGCTTTGATCGTTCGCACATAGGTACGCTACCTTCCAACACTTCGTATTTCTTCCGTATTCATTTATGAATCTTACCTATGGCTATATATTTCAATAGCTAGTCTTAAATCCCACCTTTCCTGAAAAAATTGGGAGTCTAATCCTTTTTTCCTAGTTTCAGGATGCATGAATTAAAAACAGGTCCAAAATTGTAATTTTGATGTGTAATACTTCATACGATTTTGCACAATTAATATCACTTTTCTGAAAAACGACTATCACAGAAGGTAGAGGAGTTATTAGTGTTTATATTTATGTAAAAAACTTTTGGGCTCAAAAAGGCCGCTTTTGTGGATGGAAGAAATTTCACAAACTTGACGCACATTGATCGATCGCACATAGAAGACATTGCTTCTTCGCACATTTTCCAGGAAACTTCATTTTAGATGCGATCACTCATATTCACATCTATTGTAATCTACCGATTTGATCCATCACTAAAAAGTAAAACTTAAAAATCTTAAAGTCGATAAACAAGAAGTAATTTGACTCAAATAGGCCGCAGTTGAGTAATTTTTAAGCAATTTTCAAGCTTGCACAAACTGAACGTGCAATGAAAGAATCACATCTACAATAAGCTCACACTGTTTACAGCTGGTTTTTGAGAATCTTTGACATAACCTCACTTTTGTGTTGTTTTTCACGTCAAAGAAAAAAATTGTCCGTGAGAGACTGTTTTGTGAAAATTTTGGCCTGTTCACCCTCTGAAGCTCAATCTCTGTGCTAAATCCCGATTCCTGTAGCTGTAGGGACATAGAAATCTTCAATGAAGCGCGTTCAAACGTTTTTGTGCATATCCGGCTCCGTGGAGGAATGGTGGAATCTTTGCGGTTTTCTCGCTTGCAGAATTTTAGTCAATTTTTAGCTTAAAAAACTTATTGATTAGTGTAAATTTCGTGATATCTGGACTTTTCAAAAAAGCATTCACCAGATTTAACCGTTTCTAGAGTGAAATTCTCATGGAATCAAGCAAAAATGTGGTTTTCAGTGTCATGGAAACATCTCTTAGAAAAGTTCAAAAAAAGTGATATTAAAGCGTTTTATTCCTTATAAAAACGGTTTAATCAAGTAGATTAGAGTTCTCTTTAAACAATGATGTCCAACTTTCAATGTCCAGTGCAAAATTTAAGGTAAAAATGGGGTGTTCAATGATGACGTGAATCTTGTGCGAAGATGGAAACTTGATTGAACTTTCGCACAAATCGCCATTAAATTTTCATTTTCATTTTCTTTTAGAGGAAAATCTGAGGATTTCCTGGAATTTTCTGAGGTGGGATTATGAATCCTATAAGTAAGAGACTTTTTTGGCATAGTTGCAGAATCGATACGGTTTGCATGGTAGTCAGAAAAAATCATTGAACTTGAACATCATTTATGTGTGCGAAAGTTCAAAGCCTCCCCCTATTATTCAACTATTTTTTATATGGTTTTTTAAGTGATAAAATCGTAAATTTTAATTTTATTTCACAGATTTGTGGATATACAGTTCGGTTCAGTGGGTTTCAAAAACTTTTTCTAACTAAAATATATTTTAAAATTATATAAACATTTATATCTATACGTTAAATGACATGATGTTATTCTTTATTGTTAATTTATTCTGTTTTCTTTTTAAGAAAGCTAAAATAAAGTACAATCCTTTCTTGTTATTTTTTTTTTATATTTTATTAAAAGCATATGTTGTTTGATACATTTTGAGCAAAAACCCTTAAAACTATTCTAAATTTGCTGCTACAAATTGAAAGCTTTTCACATTTTAAAAGTTTCTAGGAATTTTCACATGATGTTTACTCTCCGTTAAAATGTTTATCTTTCGTGTTTAATATTCATTTTGCAACACTACATTTGTTTTTCACATGTTTTTTACTATCCTTAATATTAGATTTTGCTATTTTTATTTCTCTCTGAAATCAAAGTGTTGTATATTGTAAATTTATAAATTATACCAAACACCTTGTTATAAATGCAATTTTATAATATTTCTAATTAGGGTGGAATCACCACTTCTCGCCAGTGCCCCACTTTTCGCCACTTACATTGAAATCGCATTTATCCATTATTTGTGAAATAAATTAGCGGTTAAATTATTTGTGTCTCAACTGCTGTTACTTATAGAGTCGAAAAACACAAAGTTTTGGTTTTGAATTTAAATGTATAAGCACTTTTTAGAAGAATATTTTAAGTAAGTGCATCGAATCCAATATTTCTTACCAAATATAGTAAGTGTCATGAAATTTTTATCGATCAAAATTTCCGATTTTGAATAAATAATTTGTCTACTGAACACTTAATTACATTCGACGAATACACACAATTTATATTTAGTAAGTTAATGTTTCATTTTATATTATTTTTATGTAAAAATGAGCCATAGCGGAAAGTGGTAATATTCCAAAATTGATTCACCACCTGTCGCCATTGCTTTCAATAGGCGACAGTAACTTCATTTTGTAGATTCTCAGTTGTCAAATCTGTTTTGTTTACTTTCTGCAATAGTCCAATGATTTGATTTCTTAAATAAAAGTGAAGAAAAATCATTTGATGTCAGTAATAATAATGTGATCATGAGGAAAAAGAAATACTGAATGTATTCTTTGCATAATATTGCCCAAAATAATCGAGTTTGAACCTTTCCAAGTGGGTGGCGAGAAGTGGTAACAGAACTGGCGAAGAGTGGTAAAAAGTGGCGAAGAAGTGGTTATTTTTGCATTGTTAATAAAAATACGTTTTCTAGGTATTCCCTCGTTAAATTGTTGGACTTTTGTTTTGACGAATCTAGAGGCAATATATTGTCGGTTGCATCTACCTCTGTCGTATCTGCATTTGTTTTGTATCTGCATTCGGAGCAAGCTACAATACAGACGTCCCCTCTTGCGTGAAATACTGACACAAAAGAAATGCAAATACGACAGAGGTACACGCAACCGACGATATCTAAGTAACTTTGTGTTAAATTTGAGTTGTCTGATTATAAGGAGTTAAAAGTTATAATACAGTTAATTTAACTTTTTCCTAAAAGTGGCGATAAGTGGTTACTCCACCCTAAAAAGGTTACAACGTAGAATGTTTTAGTGCACAGAAAAATATTTTTAAACCTTAAACTACTTCTAATGGAAGGTTACAAGAGTTATTAAGACGAAGTTCCCGGAATGTTACGATAGTCATAAATTCCAATAATTTTTTTAATAGGTTAAAAGTATAGGGGAAAGTACTCTCCCTTCGAACGTTCATGCTTTCGAATAATGTGAATTTTTTCTACTTTTCTTAAAAGATTTATACATGATTATCACATAATTATCAATAATTAACAATAAGCTAACTAATATTTAATAGAAATGTTTAAGTCTCTTATGGAAAACATAAAGAAAATTCACATTATTCGAAGGCATGAACGTTCGAAGGGAGAGTACTTTCCCCTACTAAATGGCGAATTTGCAGATAAAATAATAAATCTTTCAATAAGTTTTATTTGACGTTCTTTGCTGTTAAGAAGGGATTTCACAATATTAAAAGCATTAAAAGTCACATTTATGAGAAAATTCATTTTGAAAATTTGCATCATTTGCTGGAAAATCAATTTTTCATGAGAAAAATCCAATGTGTGTCAGTTGCAGATGCTTACATCTTCCAATCCGTTCAGTAGTACAGGTCATGATTGACCACGTTGTGTGATTACTGGAGATTATCACTGTGGGATCGTGGAAGAAAGTCAGTGAGAAAAAGTTCGTGAGAATGAGGCATGAGAGTTTAACGTGCAATAGTATTCTGAGTTTAGTTGTACTGCATTTGCTCAATTTTGAATTGGTTCCATCTCACGAGATCCCCGATGTATCCCGTCAAAGTGTAGTTCAAAGTGAAAATGGGAGTCTTCTTATGCGTCCGGAGGATGCCTTTTGGTGGGACAGTAGATACTTTGCCCATCATATTGGTAGACACAAGCACAAGAGGCATTTTTCGCGCCATCATCGACACTTCCATCTTGATCCAATTGACTTCCAATCTAAAGATTTTCTGGTGTCTTCCGTGGTAGAAGAGACCGAAACTGTTCCAGAGGGAAATCCTCCTCTGTGGCCAGTGAAGAAGGAGGCTGTTGTGGAGGGTCAAGTGATTCTCGGGGGTCTCATGATGGTTCATGAGCGTGAAGATAATGTCACCTGCGGGAAAATTATGCCTCAAGGTGGTATTCAAGCCCTTGAAGCTATGCTCTACACAGTAGATCGAGTTAATCAGATGAAACTTCTACCCAATTTTACCCTTGGTGCCCATATTCTCGATGATTGCGATAAAGACACCTACGGACTTGAAATGGCGTTAGATTTCATCAAAGGTAAATTTCCTTTATATTATCGCAAAAAAATAAATATTTATTTAATGTCAACCAGATGTTTGAGTTTTATTACAAAATGAGCTTTCTCTAAAAGCTTTTAGAAATTAACAAAAGCAATGTTGAAATTTTTTCTTGTCATGTAATTACACTATAAAGTTTCGTATTGATTGTCAATAACAGAAAGAGAGTGTTTTTTCAGTGAATTGTCTTGCAAGTTTCCTTTTCTTAAAGATTTATAACATTAAAGAATTTTTAAGTCCTTTTCTTCAACGAAAAAGATACTTTCCACTTCACATAAAAATAATAAGATATTAAAGAGTGATTTTCACCCAAGGGATAGATGCAATTTCCACCTTATGCTCAAACAAACTTTTCCTGCACAACTTTCGTCATGTAACTGAAGAATAACTTCTTCGATTTGCAATAAATTGAATTTTGTAGATAAGTTTTAAAAACCCATTTAAGTGCGCTTTAAGTATTTTCCGTGAAGAAATATTTATGACCAACTTGAATTCCAAATATAAACTTGTGCGAGAAAACATATTTTGATGAAAGTTCATTCAAAATACAAGCAATAAAGCATAAATCGCAATAAAGGTAGACGGAGTAATTTCGTGCACCTGAAATTCAAGCTTTTGTTTTCCTTTTTCCTCAAAAGTCATCAAACTTATTTTTTAATAAAACTAGATTTCGTTAATTATCAAACATTTAGGCTGGTATGCACAGTAACAGCTGATTTATTAGGCTTATTTATTAATTAATCAGATAACCTATGCACAAACACAGAAAATGACGTCCCGAAAGCTTTGTTAGTAAATCAGTTGGTTTCCCCTACCCACCGCCCGAGGGCAGGACTAATGCTGAGAAAAACTTGAGAGGTGTTTCAATTTAAAGAATTTTGTACATTTTGAAGCATTCAAGAGATTATTTTTAAGGTTTATTTTAGGTCTTTTTATTGTGAGACGTTGAAAATTTTAGTAATGATGTAGGAACACTTATTTTCATTATGAATGTCGCAAAAAAAGTGTTATTAATTTGTAAAAGAATATGTGTATTTGTTTTTTGTAACGCATGACCCCTCTGGAATTTTGTACACTAATATTCGATAAAAAAAGTTATTAATAATCAGAAAATATTATAAAGCAAGATCAGAATAATCGCAGAATTTGAAAGTATTGATAAATTAATTGAAAGAATTGTTAAATCTTTGGTAGATATAAATCAGTGCATAATGCTCCAAAAAAAAAAAAAAATGAAAAATATAGTAGCGAAAATTTATAAAATTTACTATAAATATAATAATATAAGAAGAAATCTGATCATTATTTCTTAAATAAAGTCTATGTGTTCACTAAATCTTTAAAAACAAAACTGTTAAAATCAAAACCTCTTTAGAATATGTAAAATTAATTGCCATTGCCTCCTTTTCCTCATACTCCCAGGTTATTTCCACTTGATTAAAAAAAATGAAAATTTTTAAAGTTTCTCATCAAAAATGTTTTGCTTGATTTTAAGGTGATCCAGCTGTAAAACTGTATAAGACCACATAAATCGTAATTTACTTCGTGAAATATATCAATTCTTAATGTTTTTTCTACTTAATTTGACGATAATAAGTCTAATAAGCTCCTCTCGAGGAGCATGTTTATAAATCAAAAATTTTATTAATTAATAAAATGTTAAGTACTGTGCATAGGAACACTTATTAAATTGAAAATAAGCTTTCAACGGCCATTTTAATAAGTAAGCTGATTACTATGCATAGGTTTTCTTATTTATTAACGAATTAATAAATCAACTGGTTACTGTGCATACCCCCCTTAGTTGTATTAATATTTCTAATATTCTGTTTTTTTCGTTCGAAATGCAGAAGAGAACAATTATTATACAATTTCTCGATTTTTGACCAATAGAAATTTTCACCTTTCTCCTATAAGGATTCATTTTTTCATATATTTTTTGTGAATCAGTTAATTTATGAAAAACAGCTAAGAATATGAAGTTGTTTCTTTCCATCTGTCTGTCTGCAAGCTTGTCTTTTACCAGATCTACTGATATATTCAAATGAATTTCCTAGGAAAATCCCTGAAACCCCGGAAAATATGTGGTTTTCCCAACCATGTAAAATTCATAACTTGTGGCCTCTTTTACGAACTTATGGCTATTCGTGGAATAACTTATGGCCACAATTTCAAATAATATGAAACAAACTTAGTAATAAAATAATTTTATTAGAAAAGAAAAGAAAAGCATTTTAAACACTTTTATAGGTTTTTATTATTTTTCTTAACAAGTTTTTCATAGTTTTTCAAACATTTTACTCATAATAGTAGCAGACTTACTAACATTGATTCAGCGCACAGTGATCAGTAATCCAACCTGTCTTTCGTGATAGAAAAGCCACGTTTGGTTGCATGAAGAACCCACCTCAGAATATCCTCCTCTGTTTCTTCATTTTTGGGCACTATTAAAGCATCCGTGATCAAATGTTTCGAGATTACGGAGAGTTTCCGGAGATTTTAATGCAGAGTTTGTGTGGGGATTGGGGTACAGCTGAAATGACTGGAATACTTGTAGTGATCACTCCATTCTCAATACTTCTCAATACTTCTTGCATCCTTTGAGTTCAATAATAGGGCTTTTTTTTACGTATTTTGTATTGTTCTAAGTGAGATATAAGAGAAAAAGTTAGGTTATTTACAACAAAATGCAGGTTTATTGAAAAAATCAACAAGATCATACACATTACTCTTTTGTAATCAGTTTTATGTTATAATTTCAACACTTACCTTAAATTTTATTAAATTTTTGCTAGAAAACTCAAATTCACTTAATCAAAATAACACAACTGTCAACTCGCTAAACCAAATATCTGTGAGGGCGCCACACGTCAAATTCTATGGCCACAAGTTAATAATCTTGTCAAATAGGTCATAACTTATGGCCTTGTCTTTATTTTACATTTTTGCTTAAAAAATCATCAAAATCAAGTGGTAAATGGGGTTAATGAAAATATAGTTACTAAGAAAACAAGCTTTGAAAAATAGTACTAAATATTTTTAATTGAAGATATAAAATTTAGTCATTAAAAATTATGAGATCGTTAGTAAATTTCTTAACGAATTGACATATATTTCACCGTCTGCCGCATCAGTGAAATAACTCCTACAAAATAAATAAAATTCTACTGAAATATAAAAGTAAATCAGTCTAAAAGTTTCAATTAATGATAGCACATCAAATATTCCTAATTTTGTGGTTCTTCGATATTAATTTGGGGGAAAAAATTGAAGATATCTGCGAAGTGGCCACAAGTATAGACTGGCCATAAGTAATGCCGCCACCCTACCTAGTGCGCATTCCCCTATCACTCTTAAGGAAAAAGTAGACTAAAGAAAAGTATATAATATTATACTTAAACTCTATGATATTAGTTGAATAAGTTTGAATATTGAAACGAAATTTCCAACAAAGGGTTCCTGCCAAAAAAACACTCCTTCCACCCTAAGTTTGTTAAGTAGCACACTTTTGCTGTAAAGTTTTATCTGTGGGGAATTTTGAGAAAGTTCCAGAGATTGAAGATATTGCAAAGTCATCAAAATCATTTTAAAAGTTACTCTTTTAATTGACCTACCACTGAAATATTTCTCATTTGATGTACAATTAAAGTTTAACTATTTTATTAGATTTCCTATACTGTCACATCAGCATATATAGCAGGTGAATGTGAGATAGTAGATAATATATTTTATGTCTAAGGCGAATTGACTGAAGTGTCACAGGTCACGTGGAGGAGTGGGAAGGTTCAAAAAGATACACATATAAATCATTCTCGATGGTCTGTGATAAATCTGATTCTGAATGGTCACATATCTAGACTTCTTCAAGCTCTTAAAGTGTATTATAGAAGTGTAAAGAATCTCACGTAATGGTGTGCTGAGTAGAGGTTTTTTTTGCCTTTTTCTGAAGAAGAAAAAAAAGCATTTACAATATGCGCTATTTGGTCCGAAGCATATCCTCTTCAACCCCTCATATTTTAAATCACCACAGCTGGTAATTCCTAGATAAGTTAGTTCACTGGTCTGGAAAATTACTTTCTACGCTAAATCATATCGTGCTCCACAGACCTTAAATCACAACCCGCGCAATTTAAGCTCTAAACTCTTAGCAAACAACAATGTCCTCGTGATACTTTTCGCTTTTTTACTGTTTGTGATATTTCTTATCTCATTACTTTAATATTGTCCACTTTTTTTCAGGATCAATTAGCAACATTGATGGAGCTGAGTATCACTGCAATAAGTCCCAGGTGAGGAAAGTCATATCTGGAGTTGTAGGAGCAGCTTCTTCAGTCACATCCATCCAAGTGGCAAATTTGCTGAGATTATTTAGGATACCACAGGTAAAATTTTATTTCATTAACTCAATATTTCCCTAATTTTATTAATAAGTAGTTTTGCAAATTTCAAATTATAGGGGGAAATGGGGCACCTTTGAAATTGGGATTTTTCTCCTATATTTAAGTGGAACTGAACCATATCAAAATATAATTTAGTTTCTCAAGCTGTTTGTGCAGCTAAATTATATCAATATAAGGCTCAATTTTATTTAAAAATAGGTGAAAAATCCTAATTTCGAAGGTACCCCACTTTCAAAGGTGCCCCACTTCCCCCTATGAATATATTACGTAACGTGTGTCCGCTATAGGGCCTACAAGCCAAACGGTTAGAAATAGCAATTCAGAGTCTTTTGCCAATTGAAATCCAATTTGGAACCAGGATTATGTAAAAATTACATTCAGAGTTATTATTATTATTAATCGGATTGTCAGAATTGAAATAACTAGATTACTGCCTATGACTTTACTAAGTTCAGTTTCGGTCAGGCCAGTGATTAATTCAATCATTTCGATATTATTTTGGTAGATGATATTTTTTCTAATCACTTAGAACAAGTTACTATTGTTTATATTTTGGGTCAGGCAATATAGGAGACCGGGGCAGAATTAATCACGTATAAAATTAGTATTAGATAATGGAATGTTTTATTTTGCCTTAGAACAAGTATTAAGGAAACCACTGTTTATTCGAAGTAGAGGAGACATGGGATTATATATAATCCCATGTTGACTACTGTCCAAGTCGCCCCTAGTTCCTAATTTTAGTGTTTTTTTTTAGAATCAAGTGAATTATTTTCCTTAATTTCGAATCCTATAGGATAAGTGTGCCAAACTTCGGCATAGTTGCATGCAAGCGCCAAAGTCTCAAGTTTGAAATGTAACATCTTTAATAGAAATTGTTTTTTTTTATTCCTTCTACTTAAGGAGTGTTGCTTAGAACCTTGTAGACAGTTTATCGTCTTTATTTACTCTAAAATCATTCTCAATACATTTTAAAATGAATAAAAATGTAGAAATATCTTTGGTGCCCTATTTCGGCCACCTTCATTCTCATAGTTCTTTGCCCTTCAGGAATTCTTCCAATGCCTTTTTCACGTCATCTCGTTTGTCGAAGCTGCATTTTTTGTTATTCTTTTGCATTATACAATCTCTGGAATATGTGAAAACTAAAAATTCATGGAAATTCGAGGAACAAAAAAGATGGCCGAAATTGCAAGCTGGCCGGAATTTGGCACACTTACCCTAAGTCAACATTTTGCTAAAAATTTTGACTGATAAAGGATTTAGAGATGTTAAGCGATATGGCTAAACCATTGGGTCTGAAGTTCATATAACACATATAAAATTTCTTGGGATTTGTTCAGAATTTACACAAAAGTGACACAATCAAGATTATGTAAATTCAAAACACATATTTTAATAAAATATTATAAAAATAAAGCATTTTTTAGGATTCACTTCAAGATAAATGTCCAAAGTATGCAAAAATGTGCACTTAAAAAAATAATTTTAAATTGGTTTTCTGGTGATCTTCAAAGGGGTGGTAAACCAACATATATACCCAAAAATCATGCAAAGTAATGATTAACAGAGAGATCTATCTCGTGAGTGCGAGCATTCCGTAAAACTGTGGTACTTTGCCATCACTTTATGATAAAGCTTCTTTTTATGAAATTGTAGTTTCCCTACTCAATTGAATTCTTTATTTTTCGTAACCTCTCTATATGCAACACGAAAACACTTTTGAGAAGAATGGAATGAAAAATCTCTGTACCGTCTGAACCCTATTATATAAAGCACATGATATAGGATTTTCCCAATGCAGTATTTTTTCTCACAACCTCTCAATTTCCTTTCTCACAGAAATTCTAAGTCTTCAATAAGTGAACAACGCTCAACTTGTTCCGCAAAGTTGTGTAGAAATGGTCTTAAGGGCATGAAAATTGCAGAAGATGGTTAAATCAGATATAACTTAGGAAACCAACTCCAGACTTCACGTGATTGTATTTCAAAAACTTGAGAAATATTAAATTCCTGAAAACAATAGATTCCAATTTGAAAACTCATGGAAAATCACCTTCATTATTTTTATTTTTAAATTCATCTATCCCAATCACGTTTCCTAAGTGGTTAGAGTTTCAGAGCATTTAAATTCAATTTATTACTCATGACATAATCCTAACTATTTTGATTCCTCTAATAAACAGCTTTTGATTATTTCTTTTATCGCTGTTTTACATTTTAAATTTTGAAAGTTCACTAAAAGTGTGGCAGTAGGGGAGGCTGGGGTAGAATTAGTCAGTAAATGAAATTTTTCATCGCATATAATTTGTACAAAAAATGTTTGTATCAGGCTGAAAAATATTTCAATGAATAGGAAGAGATGTGTTTACTTTGGATAAGTAGTGGTTTTCTCAATATTCCTTCCAAATCAGACTATAACATCCCACTGTCAAACGGCGTTATCACACTTGCACATTAAAATTTTAATGTGATTCACATTAATTGTCGCTTGTGAGCGTCCAAATATGTTATTTGTGTCTTTGAGTCACTTAATATTTGGGGTTTCTCTATTTATTGATAAAGAAGTGGACTTGGCCTGCAAAAATAAGTTTAAATTTACCTATAGCATAAATATTTTTCACATTAAAAAATTAAAGAGAAAATCGCATTAATTTTTCGCATTAATGCTATAAATCAATTTATATCAAATTTTGCGGGCCAAGTCTACCTTTTTATCAACAAATAGATCAAATTTTGAATATAAAATGATTCAAACACACAAATTACACATTGGACTCTCACCAGCGACAATTAATGTGAATCATATTAAAATTTTAATGTGCAAGTGTGATAACACAGTAATACCATACGCGGCTAATCTACCCCGGTCTCCCCTATACCATTTTTACAGAATGTTCAAAATTAAGAGATAATGCGTACACTTCAGGAATTTTCATTTGTTCAATTTTTGAGTGCATACCGTTATAGCTTCTGCTCTTTGATATCCGTATCTTCGATTACCGGACGAAAGCTATCAAACACCAGAATATTAAAAAAAAAACTTTTCACATAAGTTTTTATCTTGTAATATTTCGAAAACCATGATAAAATTGAAAAATATGGTTAAATTGGTTAGATATCTGATTTGTGCACAAAGCACCGCGACGATTTTAATGCTATTCAGAGAATTTGGGTATTTTGAAATATAAACGCTCAAACATTAAATTTCATTTTTATTAAATAATATTTCAAGTCTAACTTTTTACTAGTAACGTATATCTAATGTTGGGAAAAGCTTGAAATATTGGTATTTAATATACAATTTTACTACTAAAACTCGACAGAGATAGCAGTATACAGTGGGTGTCGAAAGTTTGTTGCCTAATGCATGTTTGAGAAACCAGGTGGAAATATGATAAAAAATATTATTTTTCAAAAAATTTTCTTTTTGAAAATGAGTTGTCTGTAATCCGCGGATCTTATTTGTGTATTAAAAAAAATGATATATTTTATTTCATATAAATGTAGCACGTATGGCCCATTCGATAATTGTTAACCCAGTTGACGGCCAAACCCACCAATAATTCTTCATTGCTATGATACACCCAACTCATCATTCCTAGGCGGGTGCTGAAGATTGTTAGGGCTTTTGTTCAGATCAATCGTCTCTGTACTTCAGTCAGTAAGTGAGCATCAGTCGCCGTGGACAGTTCTGATCTGTTCTGAATGGATAATGAACTGGTTTATAACCGATTAATTTAAAATGTATTTTCTTTGTGCAATAAAGTCTACAGAATTTTACTCAGATTTTTCACAAAAGCGACACAATTAATTTAAAAACATTTTTTATTAAATTTTAAATATT